>NC_049214.1:18750696-18970696 GCF_013347855.1 Anguilla anguilla | reverse complement strand
TTCATGCCAGGTCCAGGGGTTTCTAAACCCAGCCCAGCGGCACACCATGTTCAATTGTTTTTTTATTTTCTTCTAAAATATTCCCTTCATGGCACATACAGCCATTCCTGTCTAAATGTAGCCTCTAGAGGGCAAGTCATCTTTTATTTATAATGTCTGATTAAGAACAATTATACAAATTAGAATTCAGGGATTGCAAATACAGTGAGGTACTGTAAAAAAAAAAACAGTTACAGCACAAAAGCAAGGCCTGGACAGGGACAGAGATAGAAAACCTCCTGCTCAATGCCAGTGGACAGCCTCTCACACACACTCACACACACTTACCCGTATAGGCCAGTTGCTCTCAAGATATGTGCTGTGAATCTGGAGGAGGAAACAGTGACACTATTCAGAGTCAAGTTTATTAAATAGCTAACCTTCTTCAGGAAAGCTATTTTGAATATTATTCACACAACTTTATTTAAATTCATGAAGTATATTTACTATCTGATTCAAAGCTCAATTTTCAGTTATTATTGTAATCCCATAAGCATGTTTTATTTATCATTTGTGCACAATATATTTTTATATGTTATAATATAACTACACTAGAAATTACACAATTTAAATAAATAACAGAAAGCAGCAGCCAAATATCATGGATGCAGCCAAGGACAAATTTTTCAGCAACAAGTAACTAAAAATAGATGCATTTTTAAAATGCGCAAGAGCAAATTTATTTGGTTTCTTTTAAAACTAGATTTTAAAACACTATTTTCATTATGCAGAAATTGAGCATGTTCCAAGCAGATACACTTTTGCTTCTGTACATAGTGAATGAATGGAAAAACACAGTCCTCTCAGAGTACACTGGGAGTAACCTGCCGGAACACTGCAGCAAAGCCATAGAGAACGCACAATGCTAACGGCCATGCAGTGCATCTATCGCGCTTCCGAGCGCTCTGCAGCAGGAGCAGCACGTACCTGGACAACATGCCAGTGCCTGTGTCCGAGTAAAGTGCTTAATCCCTGAGAGGCGGTGGAGGTGGGGGGGGACGGGGGGTAAAGGGGGCTGCTGTCCCGGGGCACGTGCTGCTCCGGGGGGGCGTGGGCTTGGGTCGGGTCGCCACACGTCAGGTACAGGCGGTCCTCCCCAATCAGGAGCACCTGCTCCTGGTTACTCTGAGAACACCAGCGAAAGACAGAGGGGCGGCTTTACACACGCTGGCCACAGCCAGAGCCACTAAACCATCGCTGGCACATCCGGCTAACGTACACACTGCCTGGTGCTATGGACACATTCATTCAAACTGCAGAGTAGATGTGAGTAGGATACAGAGTTTTGGATAGAGATCTGCAGGGCAATGCAAAGTTGTTGGAAGTAGCTCAGAGCACACACTGATCAACACTACGAAGATGAAAGGAGCAGCCACATGGAGATGTCTGGAAGTGTCTCAGGTACTGCTTTTCATGCAGGGCTCCAAATACGGCCATGTCACAGGACGAGTGGTGGGCTAGGCTGCTTTCTGCAGCTTGGTCCATATTTTTACATCCATTTTACATGCAGTGAAATCAGCTTCTGAATGACAGTATAATGGTTTGCTTCCCAATTGCAAAGATTGTGACAGTGCACACACAGCACACAGTGCACAGCGCACACACAGCACACACAGCACACACACAGTGCACACACAGCGCACAGTGCACACACAGCACACAGCGCACACAGCATACACAGCATACACAGCACACACAGCACACAGTGCACACAGTGCACACACAGCGCACACACAGTGCACATACAGCCCACACAGCACACACAGCACACAGTGCACACACAGTGCACACAGCACACACAGTGCACACAGCGCACACACAGTGCACACACAGTGCACATACAGCGCACACAGCACACACACAGTGCACACACAGCGCACACAGCACACAGCGCACACACAGTGCACACAGTGCACACAGTGCACACACAGTGCACACAGCACACACACAGCACACACAGCGCACACAGCACACACACAGTGCACACACAGCGCACACAGCACACAGTGCACACACAGTGCACACAGTGCACACAGTGCACACAGCGCACACAGCGCACACACAGTGCACACACAGCGCACACAGCACACAGTGCACACACAGTGCACACAGTGCACACAGTGCACACAGTGCACACAGTGCACACACAGCGCACACACCGTGCAGGGGTTGACCGTTAAGGCGCTCTTGATGAACTGGAACTGCAGGATCCCGGCCTGCTGGAGGGGAGGGGGACCCCCGCCCCCCCCCCTCATCCCCCCGGCCCCCTTCACTGCTGGTGATGGCCCACAGGTGGTACCCCTCGGCCCCCCAGCTCTGTGAGGAGAAGCAGCAGTGGGGGGGTTACAGCACTCTTCTGTAAGGGAATCCACATTCCCCTGCCACTTCCCCCAAACCATCCTGACACAATGGTCTATCAGGCCGCTCATCATGCAAGCCATGGAGTCACAGTGGGGCTCACAGCAGATCTGCTGTCAAACGCGTTCTTGCAGAATCAGCTTTACTGCGAGCCTGGCAAGAGGCTCCAATTCAATGACAGTATGCAGCAGAGAGCTGCGTGTGAACTGCTACGAACCATTAAAAAACAGGTTTAAATGCGGCCTCAAACGACTGAAATGACAAATTCAACAAGCTCAGCTACACTGACTATATTTGCTGACAAGCAGCGAACTAATGTAAACTAAACATAGAAAAACCCTCTACTTCCCCACCGCGGCGCAGAAGAAAACCACACTTACAGTAAACCAGCGCCTGGGGGATACTGGTGTCGCTATACGACGGGCTATAAATCACCTCACCGCTATAACCGACTTTACACATATGAACTGGAATTGAACTTTTATGTCTCGGGCGAAACTGATGAGAGCTCATCTAAAGCACGCTCCAAACATAAAAAAACTGAACGATGACTCACCATAGAGCTGATCTTTATGGGCTCCTTCTTCGTACCATCTGATCGATACCTGGAGATGAGAACGGAGAGGCAGGCCACATTTCTTAAGCTCCAGTCTGCAGTGTCCTTAAGTCAATTCATTTCATACGTAAACCATTCCGACCAGTCTAATATGCAAGCAGCTCCTAATTATGATTCAGCGTTCCTTCTGCTCCCATTCCAGTGCACCTGGCCAATGCTGTCACTGGAAAGCTGTTCAAAACAGACTACATTCACATTTCTGTTGAACTACTGAAAGCATGCCTGATCCCGTACGGCCTCCAACAGCTCCTCATGGCCCTGCTGCTTCAGCCAATGTGATGGCAGCACAGGCAGCAGCACATGCACACATGCTGTAAGGAGTGAGCCTTCTCTAAGTGCCACAGCATACACAGCACTGCTGCTCGGCTTCAAATCCAATATGGCTACAGCGCCGTGCTCCATATGCAAATACTGCAGATCCTGTATTCTCCCAGCAGCTGTTTGAACAGGCACTTCCAGCCATACGAACGGAGCCGGATCTTCAGGAGCTCTGCATTCAAGCAGTTTGTGATGTTTCATTCCTCACAATGGGACACGAGCAGCAACTATAGAACACATTTTCGTTCTTTAACTCTATTAGTATATACTACCCTCTCTTTTAGCAACATTTACTATGCCACAATATGAGATAATGCCCAGAGCTTTCTTGAAGCACCGCCCAGAGTAAAGTACACCTGGAGGTAATGCAGGCACAACCAGCCCAGCTCCCACACAAAGGCATAGGAGAATCCAGGCCAGTGTTAAACATGGCGCAAAGGATTATGGGAACATAAAACATGAAAAGGACTGCAAGACAGGAGATGGCATATTTATGAGCAGTATTAAAGCAGGAGCATCCTGAAGTGAATAAAATCCCCCCCACCCCCCACCCCCCCCCCCGTGATGTATGGCGTGACTCACGCGAAGTCCTCTCCGAGCGTGCAGATGAGGTGAGCTCCGAACACACTCCACAAAGAGAGGCCCCCACACTCCCATGTCACCATGACTACGCTGTAGTCAGGGGACCACTCAATCAACTTCACCGGTCCGGTCTTGTTCCAGATGTCTGCAGTGTGTAGATATGCAGACATGTCAGTGTGGAGCTAGAGTCCAGCAACCATGTGCACTTCTGACCCGAGGCAGAATTTAAAGTAGTTACACTCCTCTACTCAATATATTAGCTCATAAATCCCCTGTGCAGACATTAGACAAATAAAAATCCTCTTATAATAAACACATCCATTTTAATATCCTTTCTGTTGAGAAATTCAGTGCAGGGTTCAAGAGTTCATTTTCTGCTTTAAAAATTATGCACATAGCATCCAGTGGGTGGCAGCAGTACACCAGTTACCTTAGATGTACTTTGGAAAACATTGGAAAATAACTTGTATATTCACAAGAGACTCAGAAACAGCAGATACTCCTGAAACTATGTGCTAAGTAGCTGCAAGTGAAACCTCTGGCCAGGAGCAGAGGGATGTGGCTTTCACACATACCGGGGTAGTGTTTAGGAGTCAGCTCCAGCCTGTGGGACAGCTGCATTGACCCTGTAGTAGTGTCAATCATGTAGACCAACACGGAGCCACTAAAACAGACAAACAAATTAAATATATGCTCAATATATGACCACTCTCTTCAATTCACTTAGCACAGACATGCAAGTCCCCCCAACATCTTACTTATAATTTCTTATATCTTAAGTCTTACATCACAAAATTTTTAAAATCAGATTGTTCACCCTCCCCAGACCGACAGAGGATAGCGCATCGACCAGGACCATGATACACACGAGGAATTGGTACAATGACTAAATTGGGGAGAAAATGGCAAAAAATTAAATAAATAAATCTGATTGTTACAGGTACAGGACTTTTATAATACATTTAATTAATCTATGAAATATACAGCCTTTCTGTTGTCATAGTGGTTCTGCAGCTCCTTCCTGGTTTCCTTTACAGGAATCCTTGTCACAGAAGCATTCCCTGCATGCAGAGTCAGTCTTTGTAGTAGGCCAGTGAGCAGGCAGGTAGTTCCGCGAAATGCTGCAGAAGGCGTCTTGCCAAGTTGGCAGATTGCATAACCGGTGAGAATTCCTCTGCGTACACACACGTCACACGAGGACTCGCACACGCATGCAGACACACACGCACGTGCACACACACACACGCACGCACGCACGCACACACACACTGAAATGCGGCACACATACCTGGTGCAGCCGAAAGCCATCAGCCTGTACTTGTTGTTCACTGCTACACACGTGCCGTCGGTGACATCTGCGGCCCATACACCCTGCAGCTGCTGGAAAAAACCAACAAGTGAAACTCAGCACCCTCCCCACAGCTCACCAGGCCGGGTGTGCAGTCCCTCAACAGCACTACACCCACAGCTCACCAGGCCGGGTGTGCAGTCCCTCAACAGCACTACACCCACAGCTCACCAGGCCGGGTGTGCAGTCCCTGAACAGCACCCTCCCCACAGCTCACCAGGCCGGGTGTGCAGTCCCTGAACAGCACTACACCCACAGCTCACCAGGCCGGGTGTGCAGTCCCTGAACAGCACTACACCCACAGCTCACCAGGCCGGGTGTGCAGTCCCTGAACAGCACTACACCCACAGCTCACCAGGCCGGGTGTGCAGTCCCTGAACAGCACTACACCCACAGCTCACCAGGCCGGGTGTGCAGTCCCTGAACAGCACTACACCCACAGCTCACCAGGCCGGGTGTGCAGTCCCTGAACAGCACTACACCCACAGCGAATCAGGTCACACAACCGCTGACAGAGGAAGTGCAGCACGGAGAGCTAGCCCCGCAAAAATACACAGAGTACGTCTGCAAACGCACACGCAGAAATCCACAGAGACCAGGGCTGGCCAGAGCACAGGCTCACAGGACTGCGACGGGGAGCCACAGAGCACAGTCATGTGCTAACCAGCAACAGCGCACAGGCAGTTTAACAGGCTGGTGAAAGTGCAGGCATACACATTTACACACCGACTTCACTTTGAGTGGGGTGAGAGAACACCAACTCAAGTTTACACAAATCCAGCTGGGCGGAAGTCTTGATCGCGTTAGAACAATACTACACTTATGCAAGTTGAATCACCACAATTCTAGACGTACTCACAATGAAAGCAATGATGATTACAAATACACTTGCACTAGCAATATTGCTGGCAAAGTGTTTCATATTCCTGGGTAATAGACTATGTGGTGAATGGTATTTAATATATACTCTATTAGCACGGCGGCATTACCATCAAAGTGAGGACTGAGATTAGGTAAATTGGGATAGATTTGGTTAAAAAAAATGGACTGCATTTATATAGCACTTATATAGCACTATCCAAAGCGCTTTACAATTGTTGCCTCTCATTCACCAGAGCAGTTAGGGGTTAAGTGTCTTGCTCAGGGACACTTCGACACGCCCAGGGCGGGGACTGAACCGGCAACCCTCCGACTGCCAGACAAACGCTCTTACCTCCTGAGCTATATTGTTTTTACTAAACAAAAGCAGAATACCAGTTTTACTTTCTGTCTGCACACACACTGAGATCTGTACACCATTAGGAATTATGAAGCGCTTTATTCCCGTAAGTGAAACAGTTGGACCCGAGTGAGAATAGAGGAGAAGAGTCTCACATCTGTGGTGAATCTGCTGGCCATGGGGGTGATGAAGCCCAGGCGGCCATCGTCGAACACCACCGCGAAGCCGTCCAGCGTCACGCAGTACTCCATGTCCCGAATGTGCACCCCGTTCAGGTCCAGAGAGGGGCCACCTGCAAACACGTAACATGCAGGTGAACTGGGGGGACTGGGGCCTTTTTCCTCCATACCAAATCACTTCCCACAACCGGCACTGCTGCGATATATGAAATATAATTAGAAAAGGTTCCAAACATTTAAAATTTGTCAAGAAAGCAGGTTAAAAATCGTATTAAATCCAATGCTGACCTTACCGCAAACAAACATGTCTTTATAATTAAACTGCTGAACACCTTTAACTCTGCACTGTGAAGATAATACAAAAGCAATTAGAATGATGCTCGCAGTTTGCATTTAATTTGACTGTAAAATGAAAGCACATGCTAATTCTTTGATTAGCATTCAGAAATCCAGTAACAGCAAGAGGCAGATTTAATATTTTCTTCCTTTGGCAAAATGAATGCTGCTCTGTAGTAAGCTCAACACTGTCCCCTTTTCATGATTTAACCCCCCCCCCCCCCCCCCCCCCCCCCAGCTACATCAGGTCGGGTAATATGAAAAACAGCTGCACAGAGAAAATATTATAATTAGGTATGATGGATTAAAATGATATTTTCCCTGCAATAGCATCCATTTGTGGAGCCCTCCACAACACACACAACAAATCTTTATTCTTCCCACAATCCCCCCACACCCCGGACCCGGCGTTAAGACCAGACTTCCGGGGGCGAGTTAAAACTGCACCTAAACCAAGACAGCCACAGCATCCGTCTGCACCAGCCTACACCCACAGAAGATCGGCTCAGGCCCCCCCACTGCCCCCACTGCCAGGGCTAAATGCAGCGGGAGGAAAACTGGGCCCAGACAGAAGCGCCGCAGGGCAGCCCTGCTCCGGGAGATGGATGTGCCTAAGAGACGGCCGTGTCTGTGCTAAGGGAGGGGGTTTCAGGGAGCACATATTTCAGAAATAAGTCACACGTTCTCATTCTTCGTCTCTTTATACTGCTATTAGCATAAATTAAGGTGCTTGACAGCATCCCGCATTCTACAAATGCAACAGTAATGACTCATTAATCATTACTACCACAATGTGTGGCCTTTCTTCCGCTCATTACTGGAAAAGAAGAACAATTTGGAAAAAGAGTGAGGACGCAGACCTGAAGACACCCTGGACTGCAGACACTATATGAACAGATAAGAGTCAGCTCTCAATATCATAATCCCAGATGGCTCAGCCTGTGAGACAATACATTAGATAAGAAGACAAGGTATCTGCATTTTCCCATAAGCACAAAGCGTGCACTTTCTCTGCAGAAAGTACCTTTAACGTGAAGCACTGTGTGCAGCAGTCTGGTATTGCTGTGTAACTGGCCACCATTCATGAAGGAGTGATGTGCACATCCGTGAGAAAACTCACTGGGCTGAGGCCAGAGAGGTAAAGAGAAACGCATCACCACCACCGCCAGCTACACCCAACGGCAAAGGCCGAGAAGAGCAGCAGGGCGCCAGGGTGGGCCTGGGGGGGGCGCAGGGGTGGGGGCGCAGGGGTGGGTGCCAGGGGGGTGTGCGGGTGGGCGCCGGGGTCAGGTTTCGCGGAGGGACAGGGGACAGTGTGCGGAGGGGCGGTGGGCCTCACCTCGAGACGATTGGAGGTCCAGCGAGAAGGGCACGGTGCAGAGGTTGATGGCCTTGCGCCCGTTGGACACGCCGTTCCACTGCAAGATGTGCAGGAAGCCGTCGGCTGTGGACACCACCAGGTCCTCCTGCAGGGACTGCAGGCTGCACGGGGAGAGAGAAGCCAAACACCCCTAAGACTCTAACAACTGTAACTGCATACCGGAGAAGGCTGGAACCATGGGCGAGTTCAATGAGTCCCCGGGCTAGCCTTCTAATGCTGTCCTTACCAGTTATTACAGTATTCCTTTTTCAGTAAATGCTTTGCGAGCACCCTTGAGCGAGATACTCAAGTTGAATTGTTTCAGTATACATCCAGCTGTATAAAATTATACTGTGTGAAAGCGTAAAACTGCCCAAGTTGCTCTGGACAACAGCATCTGCTAAATATCAGCTATGTACTTTAACACAACATTTTCGTTTAAAATATGTCATTTCATTACATCGAATATGTTACGATGCATATACGAGGGAACTCATTTCGACCCAGTAAATTAATTCCTACCCAGTGAATTAACACTTCAAAGCAATAACTATTAAAAGTTCTAAATGCATCCATTAGCAGTAGTTTCAGTGTTGGTCATTTAGCTGTAATATGGTTCCTGTAATATGGACCTATTCAGTGCAGGTGTGAGGTGAGCAGGAATAAATGGGCATGCAGTAACATTTGCTGCCTTTCAATTTGCTGCATTCTGCCTGATAAAGTGGGAGAGACCGCAGGAGATAAATAAGCTAGACGTCTAGAACTGAGAGAACACTCATGTGTGACAGCCTGAAGATACGTGCTCGCATCACCATATTCGGTTAGGATTATCCCCCCGCCCCCGCTGCCTCCCGAGAGACGGCACAGTGCAGGTCCTGTCACAGCACCCTCACTAGAGGGGACATTTTGTGTAGCATTCAGGGAACTCCAGAATAATACACAAAAAGAATTCAAACGATGAGGGAAAAAATGATCTGGTAAGGAAACGATTCTGCCAATAACATTCCAGTCTTGTGCTCCTTGTGAGGGAGTGCACTGGGTCCCAGATGGAATGGAGGAATTTAAAAACCAAAAAAGCTAAAAAGGCTTTGTCCCATACCGTAGAAATTTAAGGGCTCTTGTCAAAGCTGAGATCTTAGCAGAGTCTCCACTGGACAAGTTTCCATGGTTCTGAAACGGCTGTTTGATCACATGGCCCTAGCCAGCACTGCTGGCCACATTAAAGATCTGACTGGCACAGCGAGTGTCCCTGGCTGCCTTTAAGGCCTGACACGGGCAAAACACAGAGGGTGAGGGGGAAGTGATTTGAGGCTTGTGGAATGCTCTGGAATATGGAAGGCAAAGAAAAAACTAGACTGAAAATGAAACGGATATTAGAGCAGTAGTTAGAGCCATGGTTCTCAAACTTGGTCCTGGGAGACTCCAGGCATGCTGATTTACATTACAGCCAATCTCTTGCGCAATTAAGATAGTTGATAGTTGAAGGTTTGGCTTGTTATCATTATCTTTCTTTGAATTCTTCATTATCTACCAAATGGCTAGGTTTAGTGGCCATGACTCCACACTTTCACCAATTAGTAGCCTGTTGATTCACCTCAGTCATTAATGTGATCAGTTAAAATGTTTTACCTCTATGTAATCATTGGCAATATAGCATTTGGAATGTGACTATGGGACTTCTGTTCTTCATGCATAGCCATTTCTGACAGGATGTGGCTTAAGAGGGTATATAAAATTATGGGACTGCAATTGTGGCTGGAACAAAAATAGGAAATTCACACACAAAAGCAGAGCCAAATATGAAAAATATGAACTTCTAGGCAGGCCAGTCGATTTCTTCCAGCAAATCAACATTCGTTTTTCAAACAGCACAGCGAACGTGGCATGACATGGCATAAAACCAGCTACTTAGCATTTAAAACAAAGTTTACAGAACAACAGTGCAGCACTTAGCGGCGGCCGTCACGCCTCCTCAGACCTAATTACCTTTATGAGGGTGATCTTTGGGTCGTAAATTCATGAACAATAAAAATCAGTCAGGCAGAGAGCAATAGCTTATTTCAGTATTACCCTGCTGTAAGGAGGCTAGAGGGTTCAGCTGGGGAACATAGTGACTGAAGAGCAGATGAAGGTTTCCAAACTTGTGTATCAGACTGACAGTATCAGGTGGCAGTCCAGGCTTGTTCTTCAGGGTAACAGAACCACAGTACCAGGTGACAGTCCGGGATTGTGTATCAGACTGACAGTACCACAGTACCTGGTGACGGGAGCTTCCAGATCCACTGGCCTTTTCATCTCCAGGCTGAGGGCTGGGGCACACTGCTCCTCCTTATACCCTGGGTTCACCTTCACACGAGGGCTCCCTCTGAGATGAGGATACACACACACACACCACACACACACACACACACACACACACACACACACACACACACCACACACACACACGCACACACGCACACGCACACACGCACACACGCACACACGCACACACGCACACACGCACACGCACACGCACAGACACGTGTTAGAGCAGCCAGCTTAGGTTTTGAAGCCAAAATTGAAACACACTGACAATATAGCCTTTGTATGCAACCCAGTACAGTTTCACTGGAGTAACTAGCAACCGTATTATACTTCTGAAACTAAAACCCAGTGATTTTCATGTTATTCAAGAGGTTCAATATCATAAAAAACACCCAGTAATATGCCCAATACGTTTGATCTCATACTATCTTCGGTTTGTATTGTCTCCAGTATTTCCTGAAGCTTCCTGAAGATGGATCCCATACTGGGCTGGAGAGAACACACCACTTCTCCAGACGTATAAACAGAATTACATACAGGTCAAATCATCACCATTTCCTTGGGGCCACATACAATGAAAGCATGACAACTCTGTATGGACAACCTTGAACCATCCAATGAGAGGACACTGCAATCAGGAACTGGAATTCAGGGCCTGTTCTGATCATTTCCAGATAACAGCCTGTGATGCACATCACCCAACAGCCACCTCATCTCACTCCATCTGCGTCACTTTCACACTCTCCCTCCTTCAGTGCCGTCCACACAGATCCTCCTCTTCACAGAGACACAGAAAGAGCGGCCTGTAACTGGCATCCAGTTCCCTCTCTGCTGGTTACACGGGGAGGACTAAAGAACTGCACACACCAGGCCAACGTCACAGAGCCCAGTCCCCTCCTCATAAGGCTGTGACCTCACATAACAAAGCACATTCTGTTTCCTCTGTGTTTTCCCACACCAGCAGAGCAGAACACACAGCGTGCTGTCGGGACAGAGATTTTACAGGCGTGGGCATCGTGCTCTACCCCTAAAGGACCGTCTGCGTTCGGGGTCAGTTCAGGAATTTTGACCGCTTCACTGGTGGGAAATGAGCCTTTTAATGAGGTCCCCCACCCCAAGCCACCTCTAATATTATGATGAATATTTAATCTCAGCCACTGCAGGGTATCCTCAACATTGTAAAATGAAGAGAAAGACATCCACCTGATTAATGACCCAAGGTTATTCCCCATCCCAGGGTTTGTAGTGACATATTGTGAAGCAGTACTCCCCTATTTCTGGAAACAGCTATTTCCACCAGAAACTGTGAGGAACTGGGACAATCAGAGTCAATGGTCGACCCCTACCCATCTACACACCCATCCCCCAAAGGAAGGAGGGACCTGCATGGGGGCTCTAGACAATAGCTTCTGCAATAGAATAAACATTACAGGAGTCTTCACGTCACTGAAATAGTTAGCATGTGTTAAAAACAGGCAGTGCACATATATTTCTCCTCTTCGGTCCCTGTTTAAAAGTGGATGGACATCAAAATCTGATCCAGAATCATCATGGGGCTTTAACTGGAAAAAACAGAAGCAGATCTGAAAAGAAAACAACCCTGATCTTGTGCAGATCTTCCTCAGTTCTGACCCACGCAGAACTCCACGCGGAATGTGAACCGTGCGCTGCGTCTCCGACGAGTTCAAGCTTGTTAGGAGATTTCAGACAGCGCTCTGATCTCCGTCACTGGGCTAAGCCACGGAACTTCCTGCAGGAAGGAGACTTCACGGACGATGCCGAAGCCTCACTGGCTTCCTGACAGGATGCCAGCTCTGTGAATGAGCCAGCCTGGCCTAACGGGTGGGCAGAGGTGAAACCCTTCACGCTTCCTCCCCAGCACACAGCCAGACGAGCTGCACCCAAACACCGCAGTCATTCAGAGCCAGCTGTGTGGGCTCCGCCAGATCAGCAGCAGATGCTTCTGCTCACTGGCTGCTCAGCAGAGTCAGCGCAGGTCAAAAGGGTCGCTTCACGGAGAAAAGAGGCGGGGAAACCACGCAGACAATAATTTCTGAAAGTTCAACACTTCAAATTCAGGAAGAGCAATATGATATCATCCACTGATTTTTTGAGTAAGGTTTCGCACCATGTGTCACGGTTGTAAATAAACTGACGTTTTCACAACCACAATAACAACCAAAAGTGTGGAAGAGTGATTGATACAGTTTACAGGAAAGTGCTTTGACACAAAATACAATTTCAAAATTGAAGAGCGCTGAACAAGCAGCATAAGAATGTGTAGTCCTGGCATTCCTCCGGTCTGTGACTGGAAATAAGGGCTTTTTGGGGTCCGCAAGCAGGACAGCTCAGAGCCTCAGGGTATACCCTCCCACAGTCTGCCTCATCACTGCTGAGAGAAAAGCCATCGGCTGAACAGAACTGCAGAGACTGCCTGAGCGGTGCAGAGAATTACAGGGCCTCTCTCTGACTACAGTAATTATAAATATAATTAATGCTGACACTAAAGCCGAGCTCCATCACATAGTTATTCACTGAAGACTTATTCAGCCTTTGATCATTTCATCGAGTCCAGTCACGATCCGTAACTGAGCATGCACGTGTGCGTGTCTGCGCGTGTGTGTGTGTGTGTCTGCGCGTGTGTGTCTGCACGCGCGTGTGCGTGTCTGCGCGCGCGTGTGTGTGTGTGTGTGTGTGTGTGTGCGCGTGCCTCTGGCCGTGAGTCTGAGCGCACAAGCGCGCGAGTCTTAGCACACGCCTGTGCGTGCGTCTGCTTGTGTACCTAGCCCTGTGCATGTGGGTGGGCATGCGCGTGTGTTTGTGTGTGTGAGTGTTAATGGATATATGTGCGTGCGTATTGACCTTGGCCCTTCACCCAACACAGTCCGTGTGCATACAGAGAGGGGAGGGGGGGACTCACTTGGGATACACCGGCTCATAGAGGTACTTCTCCTCCCCACCTCCCAGCACGTCAAACAGGAGCACGTATCCATTGGCAGCCTGCGGAGAAACAGATACACAGAAATAATTCATGGGGATCTTTGCAATTCATTCAATCAGCTCTCCATCAACGGGGACGGCCGCGATGCGCTATCCGGTTACCGAAGCTATGTGCAGCGCACAATAAGGTGAAAGCAGACACCGGCCTCTTATCAGCTGGGCTTAGCGCTCTTTTTCCACTGTCACTCTGCACCACAGCCCGGCCACACAGCCCGACCCTGAAAACCACAGCAGCTGGAGTCATCCCCTCCGCTCGCTCGCTAGCGGCTTTCTCAGCTGCTCTGAGGAAACCAGCGCCAACCTCTGATGATGTCACAGCACAAAAATGTGCGGGGTATCAAAAAAAGTAGCTGCAGGCAGCTCACGAAGGTATACACGCTGTAATGGCCGTCTGAAAAACAGCCGTCTGAAATGCTTTCAATTCAGATACATTTTTCTTGCATGTCTGCTCCACAAGGTCAACTATCAGAAATGAAAGTTCAATTCAAATGCATCAAAATAAGCCAATTTAAAATGTCTTGCTCGATTCCATCACCAGCTCCTCAGCGACAGACACCTCCACAAATCCCAGAATGCATCTGGCAATCTCTCTGGGGACTGAACATTAGAGCTGTGTGTGTTGGGGACGTGCAGCACAGAGAAGCAATATTTAATGGATCACGGTCCATTTCAGACGAAAACTTCAGTGTCCGAGACAGACGATGAAAAATAAGGTTTTATTTTGGGGTCATAAATGCATTGATTTTTTCGAGGAGGCAGGAGAGAAGTGCAGCGGTTCAGCTGTCAGGGGAAGTAAAAGCAGAAATGAAAGGGAAAGCCCTCTGCCCCTCATTTCCCTACCCACTGAACTGGAGAGAGAGAAACAACTCAATTACCATACCGTTTCCTGCTTTACATTCGCTTTGATGAATACAGTGAGCAGGAGTGTCTGAGCCACAGTAAAGCCATAATAAAAACACTAACGCTGTAACAGAGGGGCCACAGAGCAGATTCCCCATAAAAGGGAAGACTACCACATTTCAGCAGTTTTTACCCCCTTTCTCTCCCCACTTTGGAATGTCCAATCATATTTTAAATTCGAGCTCAGCACCGCAACTTCCGAGTCCGAAGAGGGCAGACAAGTGATCTCTGTCAAAGCAAGTCATGCTAGCTGGCTAGCAGCTTCTTATCACCCCACAGCGCGCAAGACGATGAAAGTTAATACGCAGCTCAACAGGCAGACCTGCAGATGCCCGACTGTCTAGCGTGGGTCACTGCCGCGACCGTCCTGAGAGGAGAAACACTTAACTGCGTGAAGCGAGGGCTCACTGTGTGTCACACTGTGTCTGCCAGCCGGTCTACACTGGTATGGTCCAAATTCAATACCAGACTGTGGGGCCCATCCATGCACTGGAGCAGTGCCTGAACAGGATGAGCCACCCAGCAGCCCCTACGCATGTGTTTGCGGCTACTGCATACGCTATGAACAGCATGTCTGGCGAATGTATAGCAAAATTGTATGTAACGTCATTCATAGACTCAAGATCTCACCATTAACACTTTCCAGAGACTTTGCAGACTTAAGGTCAAAACTGTTATTCTATCCATTCTGGCATAAAGACAAGAAGTATGACATACGAGTCAAAAGACTTATGAGAGCCAAATTACTTGTTTCCATGGAAACCACAGCAATATAGCTGAAAACTACTGCACCTCTTAAAAACTGTTCTTGGACATGGTAACCAAAGGGTCTCTTGGTGTCCCGAGGTCCTGGAAGTTCACGATTCTCGATAGTTCTTTTTTGAAAGCCCAAAACCAAAAGAATGAGGACAGATAAAAGAGGAGATTTAGAGACATTCATAAACGTCCTGAGCCAGTGTTGCTGGGAGTCTGATCCAGACAAACTTGGCCAACCTCCGCACAGAGCCTAAAGCAGTGTCTGCAAATAATACGAGCGATGTTGGCAGGACAATGGGTGGAAAAGAAATCAAACTCTGGACATCATTTGGGTATGAAGAGACCCACTGAACTTCCTCAAAGTTCAGCTGCTGGTGGTGGTGGTGGTGATGGGGGGGGGGGGGGGGGGTCATTGGGGGTGGGGGGGTGTCATGGTTTTGCAACTGCTGTGCTGGCTGCAAAATGAGCTTTGGTTTCCGTCTCTGGCTACTTCTGTTCCAGAGAACAGATGCCTAAGAGAAAGCAATCACATGACTGGAGACTAGGGATGTGAACGACACACATCTGACTGTAGACTAGTTGCTGTCTGAAAAGGGCAAATACTAATCTTTTTTTTTTTTTTTTTTACCAGTTTGATGTAGGAAACCGCTAATAAAAACACGTCACAACTTGAATCAGTGCAGATCACAAGACTAAAATGCCTAAAAAATGAAAAGCAAGCATTGCTATATTTTTCCGGAATGATGGTATGCTTCTCTGTTCACTGAACAGGTTAGCACATGACCCAATCTTCAATGAAGAGGAAAGTTAGTCATGTAAAACTCGGTAGTTAGTGCTGTCCGCACACAGATGTTATCACAGCATTGTCGGACGTGTATAGAACAGTACGGCGACAGAGAGAGGTGGCTGTTTCACTACATTCAAGACGAGCTGTGATGGTTCTTTGTGCAACAGTACATCACACAGGAGTATATTCAGGCTCAACAAATGCCAGTAGGTCCTGAAACCCTTTACCATGCTAACAGGGGGTATGTCTTTCGCTACCTTTTTAGCAATTAAATCGGCTGTGGTCAGTAAGTTGGATGCTGGTTTGCTGTGATCAGTTGGCCTGGGATGTTTGGTTCTTAGGTGGGTTAACATCAGAGGTCAACATTTGGTATGTGACTTCGGCAGCAAATATTTTGCACTAAACAGTGTTTTCACTGAGCTTCCACATGGCACTCTTCTGCAAGCTGGTCATCTTTTCCACTGCAAGTACAGGGAATGACAAGCTCTGCCCACCCCCTCTATTACCCATTAACAGTGGGAGCCAGGGTAAAATTAGGTGATCTTTTTTGATGTGTTCATCTTCTTAGTGTCTCAAAAGCAAGGGCCCACGTATGAATGGATTTATTAAAAGTAGGGCCACTCTCCACGAGAGGACCACAGGCCCTCCCAGACCACAGGCCCCCCCCAGACCACAGGCCCCCCCCAGACCACAGGCCCCCGTACAGCAGCACTACCCTTCACCGCCACAGCTGGAGACCATGCTAAGGCTCTGTGTGAAAGAGTGCAAACGAACACAAAAAAAACACGCCTGCACCCTCAGTTCCTAATCTCTGCAGAGCTGAATGTGGAGTCTGAAGACAAAGCTGCGCGTCTCTGTAGCTCACAGCACACGTTTTTCTGCAGATGCCAGAGCTCCCCTTAGGATGCAGAGCAGGAGAGTACATGTTTTCATGTGCTGGCTTTAGCAGAGGGCTCAGAACCTCCCCTGGGAATTATTACCATAATAACAACAGAAATGCAAATGGCTTCAAAATTCTATTACCCGATGGAGCACCGTCTCTGTTTTTTATTTTTTACCAAGGTGCTTAACCTGACCTACTCCAGCTAACGGCAAGCTCTTTAAATGAAAGGATAATGGAATGTAAGTAAATGTAAATATATATATATATATATATATATATATATATATACACATTTGAAACATCACAGCTGAAAGTACTGTACAGGCACAAGAAAGGGAAGAGACAGTGGCAGAATAAATGACATTTAAACAGAGACGGTTCAATATTGCTCGCGTACTACATTGATAACATGTCCGTGAGTCGCAGATGCTGTTGCCTAGGCAACGGAAAACACGAGGGCAGGGATCCGATTCGGTTACAGCCGATACGGTCAGATTTCAGGCAGGCCAGATCCTCTATCTTTGTTGATGTCTACGACATCTAATATTCAGCCACCTTGATATACTTTACAGGGACCTGTTGAAAGGATATAGGCTATCTGGAGAACAGGGTATGTATCTAATTAAGTCTGGTCTCCAAGAAAAGAGACAGGGAAATACAGGGAAATCACAGGAGAGAGACATTCGTTTTCCCCCTGTCACAGAAAGCATAGTGAAACTGATTAGACTGTAGACTACAAGCTCAGTGAAACTGATTTACAGAAGTAACCAAGGCCACTGCAAGTTTTCACTTCTTCATAGAGCATCGGTAAAGTGCACTGCAGAGTGCGAAGCATAGGAACATGCGTCATGTTTATCTGCGTGGTTCTACCAAGCAGACGCTGCAATGCATGAGGAAGCCGTAGGTTTCAGTCCTGAATGGGATGTTTACCATTGCCATCTCATGCGAGGAGTCAATTACGAAAAACAGGTACAAAAGGGTTAAGAAAGATTTGCGCCGCAAGATTGCTTTGTTGCTTGTACTAACAGTTAATATTTTCAGTCCTATTAAAAACAATGGAGCTGAACATGTGAGTGTGAAGAACAGCACAATGGCTCACCCACTCAAATAAACAGGTCCCGTCATACCCAAATCTCACACACGCCACAGCTTTGATTGGTGCACTGAAAGGGTCTGGAAAGAGGCCCCAGAAGTGAAGGGTCGAATGAGGTCTGCTCTTCCTGTTTGTGTTAACGGTCACAGTCCGCGCCCACTCACCCTCTTCCCTTCAGGATCCGGTTTGACCCTTTCAACAGAAGCAGTGGAATAACACCCTCATGCCGAAATGACCACACGACAGTGAGTCTCTCCCACATTTGCCAATGGTAACGGAAATGGCATAACGTTTGGGCAGCTTATTCTCTTAGAATATTCAAAGTTTACGCGCCAAAAGCCAATTACCACAAAGCCGTGTAGTCTTGCCAAAACTTGGTTTTGCAGTCTGTGCTGTGTATATTTGCTAAATAAACAGTTTTCAGCAACATGTACTCAACTCCACACTTCTACTTTTCAGCTACTGCTGGCCACAGTAAGAATCCCAGGGAGACAGAAACGGGCACAGATCTGTCCCCATCAGGAGCTGAGAAGGATCAAGCGAATTACAACCCACCCCTCTGAAGCAGCCGATGCCTCACGCATGCGCCCACAGGTCTGTCATTCTCTGAGTATCCTGCTGGGAGGCAGAATGTAATTTCTGTGCTTTTAGAGCGTGGTAGAAAAGATTGCATTTATAACAAACGCAAACAGTTGGATTTCAAGTCATACAGAAGCGGCAACAATCTATTTTTTTCTTAGTGCATGTCTTCCAATGCTGCACCGCAGTGTAAACATTTAGCCTAGCTAAATTTAGTGAAAAGGCACAACCCAATTAGATACATTTAGCGGTAAAGGGTAGGTATATGTTTACTATTGACTGACAAATCAGATGCAACACATGGCATCAATCACCCAGTGACAACATTTTCACTGGCAAGAACTCTTTTCTTCCACCACTGTATCACTTAACAGCAAGTAAGGCAGACTTTTTTTTCCAGGTATAGCATAAAATTAATCAGAAAAGGTTTTGGTTTGAGTGAGTTGCATATGCTTTTAAAGAGACTGATTAAGTCTGGCTTCTTGAGTTTGTTTTATGGGGAAAAAACCCATCTGGTAGGAGACAAGGTAGAGTTACAGGACATGACTAACAAAGACCCTATTTTACATCTGACAGAGCAAACTGCTATGCAAGACTTCTATTAGTGCTAATTACAATGGCCTTTGTCTACTACTCAACTATAAAGCCATGGAATGAGTCAATGTTACTTTCATGGAGTGCTGCACTTCACTTGACTCCATAGGAGGGCCCTTGAGAATGGACAGGCAGATGTAAAGCATTCACCCCAAATAACACCACAGCGATAATTTGTCCTGAGGAAACGACATCCTTTCATGCTGGCTTGATAAGAAGGGCAATGCAGGTCAAAAATATGACACAAAATCAAGGAAAGAAAGAAGTCATTACAGTATCACCGCAGTTTCAAAGGAGAGCGGCCTTCAAAGGACTCAATTCATTTCAAAGCAATGCTGATCAAAGTTTTTGAAAGGAAACGCTGCTTTTTTTCTTCCCCTGGGTGATGGAAGGCTCTCTCATCTCCAGGATGCACTTATCGCAGCTACCTGTGCTCAGCCTGGCTGCAAATTACCAGTGTCTGGGGGGGGAAAAGTATAGAAAAACCAAAACTATTTGGCATTGCCATAGAAACAAGGAGAAAGCATAATAGCCACCATGTGAATGGTTTTTACAGTTCCATTTGGAAAATATTAAGGACACATTTATTTCTACACAAATCATTCTGCAGTACATTTCTACCAACTATGCAGTTAAACACAATTTCCTGATACAGTCTTGAAAATATATTTATGACTACAACAAAAAAGCTAGTCATTTCTGCCTGCAGTTCTACGGAGAAACATGCACAAAGCATACTGAAGATACGATGCAGAGAAGCTAATGACTCCGTTGCCTTTAAAAAAGCAAAAAGAAAAGCATGTTTGAGAGGTGTGATGTCGAGAGGGAGGTGCTTTCTTGTACAATGACAAATTGCAAAAGCAATCTCAGTAATAACAGGTACCTTCTGTCTGAAATTCAGGTGATACATTATCACTCCTTCAAAGAGGTAAGAGATTGACCAAATAATACAGCCACAATAATGTAAGCAAAAAAAAAAAACCTAAAACAACTGGACTAAACATCTGCATGCAGTGCTCGTTCTTACTTGGGAACACTTCGCTCTACCAGGAAAAAGGGACATAAATGCACTTTGAAGGATGATATGGCAATCAAAAATGAAAATCTTAGCGGGAAATATGACATCCAAATCGGTATTAGTCTGGACAGGTTGTTTGAGCGCTCAAAGAGCCCATCACAAGCCCTGTCAGAGTCAGCCTGCAGGGACAGTGTATATCACCATACATCAGCCAGCCATGTCACTTACAGGAATCCTGAAAAGACAGGGGTGGAGACTAAAGCGACGGCGAGGACTGGCAGCACGTGCTACACCGCATAGCGGTGTTATTTGTGGGAAAACAACAGCCCACCCAGCTATGATTTTTGTTGGGCTTGCAGACACATTTGAATGGGCTGTTGTATGGTAAACTCATTCCATCTAAGTCCATACATTCACATAAACCCAGAGCAGCTGGCGTAAGTATCTGGGCCTCTCTCTCCACTGTCGTTTGTGAGGTGGAAGTTGAAACGCTAAAAATCTCAGCCACCCTCTAAATACTGTACCTGGCATTGTCAAAATGGAATGACAAACATGCAGTTATATTTACCTTTGCTCTGCCCTCTCATTACGATTGAAAAGGAAAACTGTCCATGAAAACAAACGGGACAGGGAAAAAATAAATCCTGATATTTTGCTCCAAGCTTCCGGAGAGCTTGGAGACCCTTTTCTAAGTTGATAAAGCTGAAGAATGGGGCTGAAAGTTTAGTGCAGGATTGTTAAAATCTTGCATCGGCCTATTTTTTGACACTTTCACATATTATTATAAAGTAGAAAAACTGCTTTATTCTGGATATTCATGCTGCTAAATATTTTCTTTCATAATTCCAGTGTGAAATGTGTGGACTGTACCCAAGGCTAATCTTCAGTTTGTTAAGAAACAAGCTTCTCGGCATTCAATTAACATGCAAATGAAAAAATGTAAAAATGTAAACACAACAAAATTAATCCAATTCCAACAGTGAAGGGCTCCAGCTAACAAATAATATAAGCACACTGCATACATATGCAACAGTTAATATTGCTATCGTTTAAAAACACAATCAGCCACCATTTCTTAAATTCCACCCTAAAGATTTTGAAATCCTGTTCAAATTTTTTAACACATGGAAAATCCTCCCTGGTAAAGAAAAAATATAATTCCAGCCTTGGAGAATGACTTTATGGGATCATGCATAACATTAGCATTTCAGGCCAAACATCTGGTGAGCAGCTGTGTCTGGATGAACTGGTTCTCTCCCTTCCAATTTACTTTTCCAGCAGTTCCCAGTGGCTCCACTTTCAAGCCACGCAGGGCTATTTCCAGCAGCCGCTGGGAAAATGCGAGACAGGAGCGTTTCGGGGGAAGGGGGGGGGGGGGGGGGAGGGGTGCTAAAGACCTTAAACAACATCTTGTGGGCTCCAGAGAGGACAGGGAGGCGGGAAAGCTGGGTGTGAGCTTTCTCACTGTATAGCCTCGGGTATGAATGTAAACTTCACACTGCTTGGACAAAACACACCGTCAGCTGTTTCTTCTCCCTGCACAGCATTCCAGCAGCATCTCAACGGGCACAGGCCCTCTTTCACTGGGGCTGGAGACGGGTCAGCATCTGGTCACGGCCACATACTTTTAACCTGGTCTCCCAACTGGCTGTTCTCAACAACTTTGTAGAGACTGGAGAGTCAAAGAAAATGAGGTGATAGAACACGATTGTGACTTTTGCTCAGCAAAATGGTTTATAAACCTCCAGACTACATTGAGTCAATGATCTTATACTAGAAGATGCTTATTTATCTCTGACTATGACCTGGACTCATACCAATTTCCTTTTACTAGTGTGAAAGCTCCACTGCATTTTGCTAGCAGTTTGCTAGTAGATTAGCTGATGAATGAGGTATGTTCCAGGGTTCAACAATAAGCATGGCCTGGGGCCACCAAATGCAGAGATAAGTCCACCACAGAAGCAGCACTAGTAGGACGATTGTGGCCACTCCATTTTCCCCATACAGAGAATGGGACTCGCGAGAGGCTCCGGTCAGAGCATTAGCTGTGCTATGGGCTAAATCCTAACTTCTTTGTGAGACAGCTTGTCTAGTTTAATAATAAAGAAAAAATGTCTCATACAATGAATTAACAGAAACAATACTGTACTGTCAGATCTGAATGGCAGGATGATTGACAGCATAAAACTTCATTGTTTCTCTTAAACTCTGCATCTCCTACATACTACATTACATCTATTTAGTAGACGCTTTTATCCAAAGTGACGCCCTTCATGAGGTGTATTGTCTGCCACACTGTTCCGAAAGGAGCAGTTTGGGTGCTGTACGCTCAACTGGCTTATTTAAATCTGCAGTCTATATGATTATCAGTAACTACAGTAAGCGCTTGAGAAATGGCATTTTAAGTGGTGGTAGGCAGTGAAGGTAAAACAGAAATGTTTGTTAAAGGCATTTGAGAAAAGTTAAAAGTATAATTATTCCTGGAATAACATTAAGAAAGAAAGACCGCAGAAGAACAGTGCAAACTGTTTATTAGCCGAGATCGCAGCTCTATAGCTCTGTCTGTCTGTCTGTCGGTCGGTCGGTCCACAAAAGTGTCCCACCCCATAACGGCCACAGTTTTAGCCCCAGGAGGCTGAAATATGCCATGGAGGTTGGTCATAGCCGAAGGTAGAGTGGAGTAACTTTCAGGCCGATTGACAAAGAGGGGGCGTGGCGATGGGCACGGCCTATCACAAAAAGGTGCATAACTCCCAAATGGATTCACAGATTTGCACAAGATTTTGTGGAAAGGTTGGTCATGAGCCAAAGAAGAGGTCACGTGTTTGTGAGAGGGTGTGTGCGTGAATGCATGCACGCATGGATGCATGCGCGTGTGCGGTCGCAGCTATTGCGGATTCGCACTTGTTTTAATACAGAGCCGTGAAAACTTATATTGTTTTATATTTGAAAATGGCAATCTATAATAAAAAAATGACCCTCTTTTAAAACAAGTATTTCCTGGTATATTTTAAAATTAATTTTAGAGTTTCACTTTCAGGAATGGTACCTGGACCACCAAATTCAATGGACTCATGGCCCAAAGGGACACTGAGATCATCCGTCCTTTGAACTAAGATCTGATTGATTACGTGGAAAAATACATTTGGACATTTGGTCAGCATGGCTGATTTTAGACCATTTAAAAACAGGCATAGTAAATTAGTTTCCAGTTTAACACAATTCTGACAAAACTGAGGCATATCGACAAACTCAACACAGCTTGTGGCACTTCCTGAAAAACACCAGGGAGGGCTGAAGGAGAACTCAACGGGCGGAAGTTACCCACTCGAAAACAAAAGACGAGAGGTGGGTTATCAGACATGTCAAAGACAACCGGAAAAAAACAAAACGGAGACAAGTGGAAGGCTGCTTGCGACCGTGTTTCTGCCAATCTGCCCGTATAGAAGCGCTCCCTTTTCAAACTGAAAGTGCGCGACAACAAACAACTACAATTGTGAACATTTCTTATATTCTCCCTCAATTTGTCAATGAATTTAAGGCTTTAAAAAAAAAACATATTTTACACATTCACTTTTTTAAAAACAGACATAAAGTGTGCCATTAAGCCTCAATCGTTTTCTTTGATTTCGTCCCACTTTAAAAAGGTAATTTACTTTGGTTAATGTTTAATACTGAGCTATTCTATGTACTTTACCCTTAAGTTGCAACATAGTCAGCCTCTATCGCCATTGTAAATAAGAATTTGTTCTTAATGACTTGCCTGGTGAAATAAAGGTGAAATATAAAAAACATTGCAGGATGCTAAAGACCATCTCCGCTACTGGACCAAGCTGATCAGTGATTTTCACAGTATCATGAAGACATTAAGATTTCAGATTTAGTTTGAAAATGTTATAGCATTTCACAAAAAACCAAATTCAACTAAAAAACTAAATTTTTACTGTATGTGTATGGCAATGTGGTGGCACATTGCTAGTTAGCATTTAAAGTTTGTTCCTAAAATGTGAGCATAATGTGACTATGCTTATGTGCACCAGTCAAAAAAAGGACCATACTGTAACTAGCATCTTTTTCCCACTAGCTACATGCAGTAGTGTTATTGGGCAACGGGGTGGGCAGGGATATGTGATCATATAATGCACACTATGCAGCAATTTCATACAGAAATACTGCACATAACTGAGTAACTGAGCATGTCCACACAACAAAAATAACACGAGCAGCGGTGGGAAAAGGGAAGAAACAGCCAGCTTCCCTCTGAACAGTGACTGATTTGATTTCATACATAACGTGTCAACATGACAGACACGGGGGGGTCCCCTGGCTCAGGGAGTTCTCAGCCTTCCTCCAGTGCACCCAGCTCAAAGGGTCCCTAAAGTCCACTTTCTGAAAAACCATATTTGACTATTTTCCACTTCACTATTTTGCGTCCAAGCCATTCGTCGCAAAAACTGTACCTCATTATACCCATCTTGATTGTATTAGTCCAAAAATGAATAAGCAAGATTAACTTCTCAAACCTGAATGGGTTCTCCCAAACTTTTTTTGCATTTGCCATTTCAGCGTTGGAGACCAGAACAAAAGCAAAAGATGCTAATGAAGTGCAGACCTTCCTTAAACCTTGGGGGGTACAGAGTTTATGTTCTGGCATTCTAGCATGTAGCATCAATAATATGCAAACTGTGGTACACATTTAGGAATAGGCAGCAGTAAAAACATTCTTCGTACTTTAGACAGGAGAAGCATACCTACTACTGCTGGCCAACAGCCCTGGGGAAATTGCCCACGGTGCACTTCAGGTATGAAAGGATGGAAAGAGATGCAAGTCAAATCCAGATAAAAATGATGTGATTAAATAAATCAAATCACTATGTGGATCACAGTGGAATGTCCCAACTACATTTCCACAAACAAATGCAAAAGTGCAGAGCGAGAGATTATTAACATCGAGTATGGTAAAGCTCTGGCTCTGACCTGCCTATTCAGTGGCGTTCTGGGGAACAGTGAGGACAACACATGGGCCAAGTCTCACTAATGCATGAAAAGTGCAGTGGAAATCGCACCGGTCAGGAACGACCCGTGGCGCTGACCTTTACCTCCGTGAAACTGAAAATGAATAAGCTGGACGAGCGGGCAGCGTCTGCACGGACCGTCATCATTAGCTGGCCCAGAGCCAGTAAAACAGAGCTGCAGATGCATGGCCTGAAAACACAACGCCCTTTTAGATCTGCAGGGGACATAAAATTACACATAAACCTCCACTGAATTACAAATGAGGTGCTACGTGTCCTCCTGTGAACCACTCAACCTTCCACAGAGATTTTTCTTAAGAAGGGAAAAACAACCGCCTCCAGAACTTCGACAGGATTAGAATGCACTTTTGAAAACGTCACATTTTGGAAGACTGGATACAATGTTCATTTTATAGCTGTCTGAAGCTTGATTAAAAGCCTTTCATAGTATTATGAAGCTTGTTTAAAAGCATTTTATAGCTGTCTGAAGTTCCTTCTGAAACAATTATCATAGTCAATAAGCAACAATGGCATGGCAAACTTCCTTTGTTGTCTCCCAAAAAAGAAATATAGAGGAAGTTTACTTTGAAACATCCATTCAGTCGTACAAAAAAGGCGTTTCCAAGTATTGCATACTTCTCATGGGCCCTGTAGAGCCACCAATTACAGCAACCCAAAATAAAGACCCTTTTCAAGTTCAACAGCCTCCCCTTCCGTCCCCTCTTCCTTCTCCCTCGGGCCAGTAATGCTCAGGGGTCAAAAGCTGCCATCCTTGGTGAAACAAACAGAGGAATTCCTGAGCGATGGAACAGGAAGCACAGTTTGAGTCCAGTCCTGGACTGGCCACAGAGACTTCCCGACACTTCCCAACACTCTGGATATTGCTTTTCCAGATGGCAGCGGGAGGAGAAGCAGTAACATCTGACCCACTCCGCTGCCAAGAATTTATAACTGAACAACGGTGAAGTGGTATTTCGGGTCATGTTAATTACGGTGGTTTGGGCCTGGCACCTAAAAATATACTGTGAGCGTTTCAATATGTTATTATCAAAGAACTAAAACAAAATGTGCTGACGCCTGAATTAGATATCGCAATAACCTATGACAAATAGACTCCTGAACAGCAAAGTCAAGAGCAAAATCTCATCTAAAAATTTCATAGCAAAGAATCAGAAAAATTTCACTCCTCATTTTTGTATGCATGCACCACTCCAATGTACTCACAGACTGCCGTAGTTCATCTGTGAGGAGCTGGCATCAGGAAATGCAGCCTAATTAATTCAGAATTCAGTTCTGAGGCACACCAAGAATTTGACAGGCAAACACGGAAGATTAAATGAGAGAATTTAAACAACAAGCTTATTTATTTAATGAGTTTACCCTCAGAGGCAAAACAAAATCGAAGGGCCAACACAAGTAGCAAGAAATTAGAAATAAAAAGAAACATTTCCATTTCTTTGGGCTTGCGTGATCACTAAAAAAATTCACACCAAACTACCATCACCAAAACACAAAACAGCAAAATTACAAGGATTAAGCAAAAGAAAAAAAATTCTGAGCCTGAAAAGATTTCTTGGGGGGAGGGGGGTGGGGTGGATGAGTAAATAGAATTGAATGTGAATATAAAGAATACAGCAGGCTTTATTGAACTACAGCAATAAAAAAACTGAAATACAAGAAACAATTAACAACTTCAATGAGCGACAATGAAGTGCGTCCTTTTTTCTTAACATGAATGGAATATGCATCATCTAGCCTATATAGCCTACATCATGTCATACATCACTAAAGCGTTGTGCACAATCTCACATTCTGTTTCGGGGGGAAGACATTCAACTTGCTCTCGATGACAAGTTGAAGATGAAAGACAGAAAACACAAAAAACTACAAAAATGCCCAAAAGGTAAACTGCACAGCCAACCTATTCAAAAATCTTGATTAGTGTTCGGCACAGTTGCCACGTCTGGTTAAAGATCCCAGAAAAAAGATCCCTATTGCTACAGCCTATTAGGACAGAGAATGAGGATCCTGCATCTCCACACACTTATGTCTGCAGAAAATAATCTTCATACACAATATGGAGAATGAGAACTAGTGTTCAAAAATAACGGTGGTCTGTAACTTGAGCTCTCAGTCCCGATCGGGCCAATGCCTGATTATTGCACTTAATCTACCCTCATTAAATGTAGCCGTTTTGAGTGGCCTACTCAAAGTCCTGACCTGAACCTAACAGAGATGCTGTGGCAGGACCTGAAACCAGCAGTTCATGCTCTGAAACCTATGAATTTGTCAGAATTAAAGCAGTTGTGCAAACAGTGGGCTAAAATTCTTCCATATCAAATTATGGGAAGCGTTTGGTTGCAGTTATTGCTGCTAAATGTGGTGCAACGAGTTATTAAGTTAAAGGGGGCAATTACTTTTTCACACGTGCAGTGGTCGTTGCTATATTGAAAGTGCATTACAAGCCAAGAGTATATTACACTGATCTAAAACAGCCATGTGCCGGAAATCCGCCTGAAGAATAAGAATACTTTAGACACATGAATCTGAAACTTGGGGTTACGGACGTCAATGAGATCATATTTTTATACACTGGGGACAAAACAGACAGGCACAAATACTGGACAAGACCTGCTGCAAGACCCCACACAACAAGATCTCACACTGCCCAAAACAATGAAGAGCTGTACATTAGGCTATTTATTTTGTTCTGAAATGGCCATAACCAGAATAATGTACATTCACCATAAAGCATTTGCTGGTTGGTGTGTCACCCTGCCACTTACACATAAATATATTTAATGTGCTAAATATGAGGTTATGGCTACCGTATGCAATGACAAGAACAGCTGAACTGCAATTTGGTCACACCTTCACATGAAGACTATGTGTACGCCTGCTGTAATTCCTACGCACAGCGGCTGTGGCCTCGAACCAACAACTCCAAAATTACTCCCAGTGAGCATGCAAGGCCTCATCCAAACCAGATCATTTAATGCGTAAGAACTGTGAAAAGACAACGGACAGAAATCATAGGCTTCTCCATCTTCTGTTGCTGGAAGGTTTTAACAGCATAAAGAAAGAACAAGCACATACGTCTCATTAGTCAAATTCCAGTTCAAGAGAGGTTCTGTGCACAATATAATAACTTGTGAGAAAATGTAATTGACCAAAAAGCATTGTGCTCACTCAGGCTTATGGAGCGGAGCATGCTTAAATTATCGTCTTGGCTTTGTTTCCACTTTCTCAAAATTATAACCGTTTTACGTGCTAATAATCAATTCACCTTCAGTGGGCAGACCTCCCTCCCAGAAACTGAGCATGGAAAATGGGAAAGCAGATAC
This sequence comes from Anguilla anguilla, assembly GCF_013347855.1. Taxonomy (NCBI): domain Eukaryota; kingdom Metazoa; phylum Chordata; class Actinopteri; order Anguilliformes; family Anguillidae; genus Anguilla; species Anguilla anguilla. The sequence goes on along the minus strand of NC_049214.1, from coordinate 18,942,065 downwards.
CAACATGGCAGCCATTGTATGGAAATGAGTGAATCTGTTGATCTAGGCCCTATATGCTGTAAATAAAAAGCTCATGTCATGATCCCACAATGCAGCATTAAACAACCTAGGAGGGGTTTGATAAATGAACACCCCTGAAATGGGGGGAAAAAGGCACACGCACCAAAATCATGCTGTTTTTTCCCCATTTTAAAGATACAAAAGAAAGCAATGATATAGGCTATAGTACTCCACCAGAACACGGAACACGGAACACTACTCTCCATCCCCGAAAAGAGAGAAAAGCTCACATTTCTCTTCACAGCCTACAGTGCAAATGAACATGACAGCCATTACCGCATAGGCAAGAGCAATTGTCCTAGCCAGTCACACCACTTTCTGTCAGAGATTTTCAATTACATCAGGTTTTTTTTTTTTTCAGATAATGGTAAAAAAGCACCTTTCTATGAAAAGTAATCATTCAAACTGTGCTTCTAGTGACAGAATAAAGGCAATCTTCCAGAGGAAAATCAGAATACAGAGTTACACAATGAGCCGGGTACATTACTGGCCTACTGGTCCTTTTTTTATATGGCAATAATCTGCCGCCCAAATTACGAATCTAAGGAAGCACACGGAGCGCGAGGGGGGCCGGCTGATTCGCAGGTATTTTGGGGCTCCACTCAGAGCCGGTCCGGCTGTAGCTCAGCCCATTAGCCAAACCTACCTGCTCTGCACCTCAGTGCAAACACATGAGCGTGTCCCCAGAGGCCCCGGACAGGGCACAGTCATTACATACTCCTGTTTTTCACTAGTCTCCCCTCTCCCCTCCCCCACTTTGATCAGCCACAGCCCAATCCCCATCTGAATACAATGAAAAGAGGAACGTGAACCTTCAAGAGCAGTGATGGATTTGCACAGCCTTGCTGAAAGCGTGTTTTGTAAAAATCTTTATACTGAGCCCTGGAGCAGCATCCTTTTCTTTGGGTGTGGTGAAAATGAGTTCCTGAACACCTGACCCTCAGAAGCCCCAGAGCACTCGAGCAGACTTCCTGTCCTGACTTGCAGTCCGGAGTGAGTTATCCACAGTGAAAGGAGGTTTGAAGAAGGTCACGTCGTTCCTGAAATAAGTCTGAGAGGCACCCAACAGCACTGCAGTTTACCTGAGGACAGGCTCAAGGCTATGTTTACAACAGGAGGAGGTCAAGATCTGCAATGTCACCCAAAGACAACACAGGTGAACCCTCGGGGTGAAATATTTACAACACAGTTACAATGATTGATGATAAAAATGTTCAGCTTGACCTTGTGTGAGAAACCCAGTGGGGACTCTCATACTTAACAACAAATTATCAGTAGCGCATGTCTTCTTCAAGAATCCAATTGAAAGGTTATTAGGACAGTTTGGCTATTTGGATTGTGGATATTCCTTTTCAGAATATAGGTTCAGCCACTAATTTTCGGTTAGTTTCTAAATAAAAAGGCAATTGTATGTGCTGAAATATGATGGCTGTCGAATAAATGATGTGGAATTTCTTAGGTCATGCTGCTTGGCCTCTGTAATTACCTTGTAACGACTACAGGAACCTTTACGAGTCCTTCATGGGTTAAGTGCGCACATACAGTCATACTTCTTTAATGCGACCGTTACACAACAGGGACATGACTCAAGCCAATAATGTTCTCCAACAGCCCACAGCCTATACAGCCTATTTTCTTTTAAGCGTCTGCTCATTACGTGCAAATCGATTTTTCAAAGGCACAACCGAGAAATATCTAGTAATGAAAGCAATTTAGTGATGTAATTAAGAAAATATTAACATTTTTTCCCCACCCAAACCCAAAATGGCAGTACATTCCACGCTCAAGCCTGGGCGACTGGGAGCCCTGGAGCAGCAGCGGCAGTCAGGCAAATTCAGCGGGTCTGAGAACTGGGGGCTATTCATGAGCAATACCCAGCTAGTGCGGGCATACAAATACCTTTTTTAATTGTCACCCGTTCGGAAAGTAATACATCAGATAAAAATGTATGTTAAAAGCAAGCATCAGCTGAAAGCAGCTGGGACAAGAAGTGGTCTGGAAGTGACATGATTTTCAGGCAAGCTCAGATCTCAACAGTGAAAGGCCTTCTGCATGTCCTAGGTCCCGCTGTTATAATCTACAGTCTCACTGCCGTGGCCCAAACAGAATGGACAATGGCTCTACTGCCTTTGCAGGGGTCCCCTTCCAAATAAATCTGTTCAGATCTCCCATTGTTGTATGAAGGCAATAGTAATAGTGCCCCTCAACACACAAGAGCTCAATGGAACATCTAAATTCATTATCCACTTGCTACGTGTTTAACTAGCTTAGGGTGCATAAAAAGCCAGGCTAAATAAATCCATGTCAGTTAGCCTGTATTAATCTGGCATTAACATAACAAAGACAGAGTGGTTGTACAGCGTTAATAAACCTACGCATGGCTGACATTCAAATCTAGAGCGCACAGTATAACTGTAGCTTAGATTTAAATCCTAGACCTTGTGAGTTTTCAGCATTGGTACAAAAGCAGGCATCAGGGTGTCAGTGCACATCACTGCATAATGGGGCTTACCAGCTATAAGAGATAAACGTTCAGAATCACATTCAGAGCTGCGTTTGAAAAACCAGGTTCACACGGAGGGCTACCGCCCACAAACAGAAACAGAAACGACGAGATGTACCAAACGATGTTTCCGGCGATCGGATTTCCTGTAAAACCCCAACAATGAGAGACGCAGCAGGGAGAGATCCGAGGTGGAGGACACAAGGGCAGCAAGACACGGAGCACCAAGGCTCAGGCACACAGACGGAGCGCAATCACGTGTGGGGAGAAGACAAGCACCAGGACAAGCACCTGTACACAACCAGCTACGCTGCTGTAGAAGTGACACATTATTTTGTCTCTTCTTTTTTGCAATTATGTTCTGGGGCACAAGGTACACAAGTATGTGGACACCCCTTATAATTAGTGGGTTCGGGATACTTCAGCCACACCCATTGCTAGCAGGTGTATAAAATCAAGCATACAGCCATGCAATCTCCATAGACAAACATTGGCAGTAGAATGGGTCGTACTAATGAGCTCAGTGACATTCAACGTGGCACTGTCATAGGATGCCACCTTTCCAGCAAGTGAGTTTGTCGAGTTTCAGCCCTGCTAGAGCTGCCCCGGTCAACTGTAAGTGCTGTTATTGTGAAGTGTAAAAGTCTAGGAGCAACAACCGCTCAGCAGTGAATCGGAAGGCCACACAAGCTCACAGAACAGGACGGCAGAGTGCTGAAACACGCAGCTCATAAATATAGTCTGCCCTCGATTACAACACTCACTACCGAGTTCCACACGGCCTCTAGAAGCAACGTCAGCACAACAATTGTTCGTCGGGAGCTTCATAAAATGGGTTTCTAAGGCCGAGCAGCTGCACACAAGTCTAAGATCACCACGGGCAATGCCAAGCTTCGGTTGGAGTAGTGTAAAGCACACCACCATTGGACTCTGGAGCAGTGGAAACATGTTTTCTGGAGTGATGAATCACGCTTCACTATCTGGCAGTCTGACAGATGAACCTGGGTTTGGTGAATGCCAGGAGAACGCTACCTGCCTGAATGCATAATGCCAACTGTAAAGTTTGGTGGAGGAGGAATAATGGTCTCTGGCTGTTTTTCATGGTTTGGGCTAGGCCCCACAGTTCCAGAGAAGGGAAATCATAATGCATAATGTGCTTCCACCTTTGTGGCAACAGTTTGGGTACGGCCCTTTCCTGTTTCAGCATGACAACACCCCCATGCACAAAGTGAGGTCCATAAAGCTCCTGCAGCTGAATGCACGCAAATGCCTTCCCAGAAGGGTGGACCAACACCATATTGTCTACATACTTTTGGCCATGTAGTGTATCAGGAAATTCTTAAGTATTTCTTATTTCTTGCTCGTCTTAACTGCAAATGGCAGAGCACTGCTTCAGTAAGATTAATTATTTGTCCCTTATGAGGAAAATACCCCAGTTGTAATTACAAAAGAAAAAACATTACAAAAGAAAAATCATTTTCCCCTGATCTGTCAGTTCCCTATGCCATTCAAACGTTCTCTTTATAAGTGCCATGATGCAACAATGAAGCTAGCTTGGTATGTATGATACTACAATATATCAATACTTGCAGTATTATGGGGAAATTATCTTCAGGTGTAAAAAAACACCTTGTTCAAGCTGATCAACTACTATTTTCACTGTACTGTTAAGACTGCACCACCTAGCCAGCTGGTATTAATGAAGCACCATCAGCCAGCGACCAATGATTTAAATACAGAGTTGAGGCAATAGTGCAGTATCGTGGGTTACATTACGGAGGCGTTTTTACTGCATCTTGTATCATTAGGCAAGCAGTGTGCTACACCGTATCGATAAAGTGAACATAAACAATAGTGTTGTACTCTAATGACAAGCGCAACTATAAACACAGTTGTAAACAGCTCGTAACACTTCCACAAATAAAAGAAGTATGAAAAAGCCACAGATCAAGGAAGACGTGACGAGCCAGCCAGCATGCTGTATGATGATGCTGTTTGCCTAGGAGTCGGGGTGAGGGAGCTGAATCTTCACTCCAGCGAGCTGCACCTTGTACCCGAGACAAGCTGAAACTCGCAGCCCCCACACCTGTAGCCTCTCATTAGCTGAGTAAAGCTGAACGGCACTGGGACGGAGGGAGGGAGGGGGAGAGAGAGAGAGAGAGAGGCTGGTACCTGTAATCGCAAAATCGGGCCGCATACGATGGCTGCAGAGGTCAAGTAGTCCAAGTCAACGCTGGAGGAAATTTTTTCTGTACTGGCCCTAATGATCTCAAACTTTCCCCAACCTTCAACCTTCTCAATCTCCATGTGGAGGAGCAGCCTTCACTGCAGAGACAGGACGTGTATTTCTGTTTTCTCTAGATATTCTAATTTTAAAATGTATGTATAATAAGCTTTAATTACCATTTCCATGAACTGACTGTTGGATTAAGTGTGCAGTGTCTTGCAGGTGACTGATTGATTGGAATGTGCCCAGGTGTGTCTACTTGTGGGCCTATTCAAGATCAGCTCTGTGGATTAATGGGGGGGATCTTTTTGCAACTAAGTTTGGGCAGTATGCTAGTAAAGCTTTTGCCAATTGTTTTTCTAAAGGGTCCAAATCATTTATATGTAAATGTCCTACAACTATGTAAAGTCTCAGTGCCTGCATTCCTAGCTTGAGTGTGAATGTATTTTTTCGCTGTGGTAATTTTAAAAAACCCTTTGGTTGTCCAAAGAATCGGCTGGCTTGGCGACACTCCATTTTAGCAAGCATTTAATCATGCTCTTGTGTAACCGTTTTAACATTTTTAGGATATTTAGCTAAATTTGTTTACCCCATGAAGGCATTCATTTTCTTACTGTATACAATGGTGAATTTTATGTACTATGACTCTGAAGATTGGTAAACTGATGACATGTTTCAGCGGCTTAATCAAATACAGAAGAACACAGCACGGTGATTTATCTGTGAAATCTGCAAGACTGGCTGCACACTAGAGCCTTAAAAGATTAGTATGTAGCCGTTTTATCATAATTATCCAACTTCACATAAAAGGTCAGATTTGTATTCAGTATGAAAAACACATTAACAGTTAACCAAAAAAAACCACACCACGCCTACGAAAAAATCTCTGCTGAGATTATTTTTCTTGCGCACCTCTCAAAATACAAAAGAAAGGCAACAAGAAAATACAGCTTGTTGAAAAAGCATAATGCATCACAGCACCCTCAAAATCATGTCCAAAAAACAGACAGACAGAGATACCTGGACGAACGGGGTAAATAATTGAGGATTGCTTCGTCTAACAAGCACACATACTAAATATTTCACAGTTAGTTTCAAACTCACATTTTAATGACCCGTGAAACACAGCAGCTACAGTAGGACAGATCAGCTGCATGTGAATGCTGTTGTGGTCCTAAAGGGAAAAAGCTCCGGTATTCACAGAGTCGTTCTGCCTGTCTTTGATACCTCCTGGTGCTGACACCTATCACAGCTGTTTGGAGGAAAAGCCAGGAGATGAGTTCCAGGGTCAGAAACATATGGCCTAAAGCTGCCCTGTCCATCAGAACCAGGTTTGAAGCCTGATCCTGTCACACTCAGGGTGCTTCAAGAAAGACAACGCTTCAGTTCCCAGCTAGCAAGGCATTGTAATTAGGCTATGTACCTCAGGGCCACCCAGATACAAGGCATATTAAAAAATATTTTAGCATAGCATTGCAGGAAGACACAAAAAACAAATGGGACTGGTGGACCAAAGGATGTGTCATGCCTTTTCTCTGCCGTTGCTGCAAAAGTAAACATGGCAACTTTCAGTCTTCCGTGTGTGTCCGTACCTTCCATTTCTTGTGGGGCTGGTCGGAAAAATGCTTTAAAATGCATTGCATTGTGATTTCACCATGGCCTATCCATTTAAAGTTCTCCTGAGAGCACAGACATGGCTCTCTCATCAGATAAAAACGTCACTAATAAAGTAAGTGCCAGTTGCCTACATGACGAGTCTGCTGAGGCTGGGGTGAGTTATACAGCAGACCTCTCAGCGCTGAGGACTAATCACTGTGGCTCACTCCAGCAGAGTTCGACTCACCAGTTATACGGTGCAAGAGGTCACAGTACTGACTGGACAGGTTTTAGAGATATGATGTAGACGCATGCTGACCTTATCTGACTCAAAGTCCTGAGCTTTGACTATGCCAACCATTCCTGGGATGCTTTCCACACTCTTGTACTCCTTTATGCCAAGTCACACAGTTATACGCGCTGGAAAAGCCATCACAAAGCAACCATGACAACACCTAACAGATGCAGGGACCAAATGACAAAGCATAAAAGCAAGCCCTAGACGTGTCTGCCAAATATAGATTTCACTCTCAATAGTGAGTGGTGCCAGGGGGGAATGTTTATTTTCCCATTAAAAAGTCAGTGTGTGCATGATAGATCGTCTGTTGACAGTTGCAGTGTGAGGGTCTCACTGGTTCTGAATGCATTCCTCACACACTGCTTCATGTTGCTTGTATAAATTAGCTAATTTAAGAAGCTAAGGACCGGACTTCATATCCAGTACTGATTCAGATCAAGCTCTGCAGATTCACTGACCTTTCTAGCACGCGCACACACGCGCGCACACACACACACGCAGGCTCACAGAAGATAGGATGATTTGTTTAAAACATTCCTATAATAGAATCACTATATCTGAACCAATCTGACTGAGTAAACGAATCAACAAGGAAAGCACCTGCGCTTACAACTACAATCCTACCCGGTGACTCATGAGTCACTGCTATGTCAGTAATAAAATATTTTTCTGTCCACATGCTCACTTAAAACATGTAACCAAAATCTGCACTTAATACAGGATTCAAGGCTTTAGTGTTCCCTGTGGGGCATGGCTTCTATCTGTCCCATGTGGAACACTATCTGCCTGACAATTCAATGTCTTCACATCAGCAGTTTCCCCCAATAGCAGGTTCACTTCATTAAACCTCACCAGCCTACCAATGTCTGAAACGGGGAGGTCCAGCCCACTGCTACACTGGTAATCTCTGCCAGGACCAGTTTCAATGGATGACACTACTGAGACTTCAGTACCCAACAGGCATCAGCTTCTTCTTAGCAAGTACCACTGGGCGGACACCCTTAAGGGACTTAAATCAAACCACTACCGTTATTGCATAATAAGCTGTGATTCACGGCACAACACCAACACGCCGCTCTTCCTCCAACACAAGATTATAATTGCACAATCTGATGGAGGCACTATAAGCAACAGCAGGATTCCATTGCTGTCACTTAAGTGCAAAGGGAGTGAATGTGGATAAGCTGCTTCATTCAGCTGACCATTAATAAACAGTTATGTACTTGAGTAGCCAATAGCCTCTTCCCAAATGTCACAGAACTGGGTGCCAGTTCCACCCGACCTACTGTCATTTCAGCTTCAGCTCTGAATCTGCTCCAGATAAATGCTCCTGAATAGCACGCTGTGGCCAAACCACAGCCCTGACTGACCTTGAATTATATACACACAGAAACCAGGTCTATGTCACTGAAGCAGCAGCTACTAGGACATCAGGAGTCTAATTTCCGCAAGCAAGGCCAGTTCAGTGAAAGTTGCACTCAATAACAGCTCCATCATTGGATTAATATGTTCACAGAGGTAATGGACCAACAGAGCAAATACATTTTACAATTCAAACATTTTAACAGATGACGTAGAGAGCTTACATTCTTTTTACTTGCAGTTCATTTATACAGCTAGATATTAACTGAAGCAAATGAGGTTAAGTACCTTCCTTAAGGCATTCCCTCCTGGGAACCCACAACCTGTGAGTTGCAAACACAGTTCCCTAACCATTATTACACTGCTAGCCTGGCAAAGGCAGAGAGGCTGGCTCTTCCAAAACACCAGAGTCATTCAGGCAGTGGAAACACTCGTACCACACAAACTGTTGTACCTGTCTCTGGCAAAGCTCTCCATTGCAGTATCTTTGAGATGGCTGCGGGCTCAAATCCCACACGGCAATGCTGTTCTACTCAACAGCCTGCAGCTCGGCTGAGCAGATAACATCTTCAATTCAATTCAACTTTATTTGTATAGCTCGTTTTACAGAGATACTGTCACAAAGATGCTTTACAGTGGAATTGGGCAAAAAACCAGACCTGAATCCCCAAAAAGCAAGCTACTGAACTAAAAACTCCCCAGTGGGAAGAAAACACTAAAATGGTGGTGATAAAATTCTCCCCAAAGAGAAGAAATCACAGGAGGAACCTGGCTATAAAGGGGGAGCCATTCCTCCACGGGCCAGCCCTGTGTAATAGTTGAGACAGAATGAATGGTAGCAGAAATGTTATGAGGGATCTAAAAAGCAAATAATAAAATGGGATGGACAGGTTACAGTCAGAGGTAGTTAAATGAGGTGATAAAAACAGGAAGTCCAAGCAGAGAAATATGCAGTAATATGCAATTCAGAGGTGCACCTCGATTCACATAAAGCAGCAAAAGAAACAGCCTATTCCATCAGTAATACAATACCTCTGGAACTATCAAGTACAGAACCAAAGTTATTACAGGATATGGCTTTGCATTTTTGTTTATGAAAATGTTTAAGTTACATTTTTCATGTCATGGAGACTAATTAGAACAAGTACCACAGTCTTACAAGGGCAGGCACTTTGCTCCAATTTTACAATGTCTAGGGTTAGATTTACAGTGCAAAGTGAGAAGGTGTGAAATCTGTGGAGCCAGCTGCTGAGTATCCTGCATTTCCTGTCAGTGCATACAGGAATTACAGCCAGAAGAACACATTACAAGCTGACCCGATCTAATTTGTGCACACACATTTCATTTCCTCCAACTGAAATGTATACTTATCTACATATTGTTATTTCTGTTTGGTGCTGCACTGGCTACAGTAATGGTGAAGGTCACGTAGCAGTGCATATTTTCAGGAATAAGCCCAGATCCACTAATGTAATTAATTTTTTTGGAAAACACTGCATGAAAACAGCCTGTTCACGTTATTCAGAGACAGTAACCTTTGTATTTGATATCTTTGCTCATTCTCTTTTCTAATTTTCTCTTAATGGAGAGCACAACACACATTTTCAGTATTCCGTGCACTCCACCTCCCTTTACAACGGTTTTTATTAGTCTGCACAAAAAACACACATTAATAAACACCAGTGTTTCCCTTGTATTTATTCAGTTTCTCAGAAGCGGGGAAATTTCATTGCCTGATTTTACAGGCTCTATACAGAATGTGGGTTGAGGGAATTCACAAAGTACTGTACTTTTAAATGAGTTTTTAATAAACGTTCTTCATCATTGTGCAGGCGTCTACATCTCTTGAGATCTGACCTTCTGAGTCCTGCGACTACTCATGCTTTCACTACAGTAAGGACAGTGTAGTGCTGAATAACAGCAAGCGGCAAAATAAACTACATCTGTCAGGACACAGACAGAAAAAAAGCTTGATCTCAAGTCAAAAGCAATGCACTAAAAGGGGTAAATGACGTTGTAGAACAATTCATATGATCATAACTTCCTTTTTGAAAATTTTTTATAAGACATTAACATAAGATTTCCTCAACTTATTTGCAGATGTTCGGGGGGTTACAAATGACACGTTTCTGAGCAAATCGTGTCAAATATCAGAATTATTCTCAGGGTGTTCCGTTTCCAGCATGCTCCACAAGCCAAGAAGTTTTTCCCGTGCAAAGACTGCAAGAGGACAGATGCCCTGTACACACACTGCAATCGGCTCCTTCTGCAGGGTGGACACTGAACAGCAGTGCAAGTGCACCGGGCTGAGGCTTATTCAAGAGCTGTACCAGCTGGTCATGTTCTACCACACAGAAGTGAACGCTTACATAAACGACTGACATTCTGCACATTCTTTGTGGCCCTCTTCACAGCCCCCGAATGCTGAGGTAGCCACAAGCCTTTATGAACACCTAATCCCCCTGAGTGCCCGCTTTCTCAGGCCCCGCCCCCACTGGCTCCGGCCCCGCCTACAGAAGAACATGTTCTGTGGGCCCTGAGTACCTGGCAAAGCCTCTATTTCTCCAGAATGTAAGACTCATGTGTTGTGCCTCCGGGGCCTAGATTATCCTCACTGACCAGCAGGAAAGTTTTTACTACCCCTGTGAAACAGAACAGGCCCCATGAACTGGGTAAACTGCACATGACGCATGCGTGCCTCCACGCGTTTCCCCATTCACAGGAAAACTTCCCCATGGAATCAGGAAAACACACGTTTGAGCTCATAAGCACCCAGACATGGCGGCACGCTCTCTCCCATCCGGGCCATTGTGTTCCCTCCTCAGGAAAGCGTGAGAGACAGGACGCTGTTCCCACCTCCCCTGGAGCACAGCGTTCCCCCACAGCAGATAAGAGAAATGAGAGCGCTGTACTCACCACCACCGCAATCATGGAGTCATCTGGCTTCCACTCGGCCTGCTGATAGGGTCCAAACTGCGCGGCTGCCTTGGCCGACTCCACGTAGCTCACAATCAGCACACTGGGCTGCAGAGGCAGGAGAGAGACAGGAAGTTACACAGCGCCCCAAACTTCAGTCCACACCAGCACAAGGCTTTCTGGAAGGTACAGAGCGCCCCAAACTTCAGTCTACACCAGCACAAGTCTTTCTGCAGGGCCTGCACCATACCTCTGTAGAGTCTACCCCTGCTTCTGTATAAATGCCAGAGACACAGATAAAAATATATTTGCAAGATATCCCCCCCCCCCATCTTAAAGATCTCATATAATTGTTACCATTTTTATCGCATAATAGCCAAAACCTTTAAAAGTTTAACAGTTTATATTCAGTTTTAATTGTAGTGCTGCAGCCATAATTCTGGCTACAGTACTGTGCTGGTATGACCAACAGGATGCATAAAACATGTTATAATATTCAACGATTCACCTCATTTTTAGTGTGGGTTAGGGTGCTAGGCAACAGGTGGCCTATGAAAAATCAACTTAGGTTGCCAAACTCAGGAAATAGGCCTAGGCCTTAAATATACATAGCCTACTTATATTTTTTTATTTACATTTCTGGGACATCTGGGTTTAATCTACACCTAACATAGCTTACATAACACCTGTGTGGAATATGCACTGTTATATTAAAATCAGACACGACCTGCATGGAAAGAAAAGTTTTGAAGAAAGATTTGCTTGTGTTTGCTTTAATAAAGTGAAACGATAACTTGCAGTATTCAGTTGTCCCCCCACAGTGTAAAATCATCAGTCCATCATGGAGCAGGGCTACCTGACATTAACATGATGCAATAATATGAAAGGTAACCCTCGTTTGACACCAGCTGTCACTGTCAATAAAGCAGGTAACAGTGTCTAGAAATAAGCACAACCCAAATAAAGATTTCATTTCATCATGGTTGCCACAGAGAGAAGTCCTACACAACAAAACAGAGAAATTGGCCTCTATTCCCAAATGCTTTCCAGGTTACTGACATAATCAGTTCTTGGGAACTTGGGATTTCGAACAAATTTCAGATTAATTTATGTGCTGCCTCATAAACAAAAGGTGCTGGCATTCTTCAAATTTCCAAGTGATTCACGAAACTCAAATGGCACTGCGTGACAGCACGTGAGCCCACAGCCAGGCTACATTTCATTTCAGAGAAAAAAACACCCCAGAGCCAACATGCAGGTCCTCGCCCTGCATGGCTGAACACACGTGGCCATCTTGGTTTCAATCACTCCAGCACACAGCTGCGTCTGTGAGCCAGTTCTGTCTTGTTACATCTTTAAAACGCTGCAGCTTTCACTTCCATTGTGCGGTCTTCTTTTTAATCTCAGACACTAACATCTATGAAACACCCTCTCTTAGCAAGCCACATTATATAGGCTATTATTAAGAAAACTGTGTTCATACATTAAGCTGGTCTTATATTCATACACATCGAGAAACAAGATGTTTGCACAAAGAACAACGGATATTCCGCCACTTCCTTAGATTCACAGCCTGTGAGCGTGTGTGGGTGTTCGCTCATTAAATGCTTCAAAATACACCATGTACAGTTCTGCCTTGAAAGCACTCCAGCCATCTGGAACATTTCAAAGGATCAATTATTTCATTTTTGCCGGTTGACAAAATGAAGCACTTACATTTTTTTTATTCAACTAAACGTACAATTCATATTACTACGCTTAGAATAACTGTTGTAGATTTTTTGATGGTATGTTTTTTAAAATCTTTGACAAAACAGTAAAACAATCTGCAGTCAGGAGCCTGTCTGCCTTTGACTGACAGTCAGACGGATCTGAGCTCAGCTCCTTCATGAAGTGAAGAGGCGCGATGTAATCCAGTCACACACAAATTCCTCTAAGGAGTCCCACAGTGTGGAGGCATTAAACACTGGAACTGAAAATGAATCTGATCGAGAGAAATCCAGCTGCACTGTAACGGCAAACCAAGCTGTATTTTCCCCCAAAGGGTTAATGTTGCCCATGAAGAGTGAACGGCGGACCCTGGATGGATTAAAGCATCACAATGCAGCCCCCCTACCTTCAGCTCATTCACACTGCTCATTTGGACACCTTGCTGCTAATCAAATAGACACTTCTACCCAATATGCAGTAGCTGGCAAAAAAAAAAATCCATTCGCACATTATTTTGCATGCAGCAGTTGACTTTAGCTTTCCTATTTTATCCCGGCATTCTGCATTATCTCACGGATGTAAAAAGGGCCTTAAGGCAAAAGAGCCTTTCAGCTTACAGCAGAATACTACTGACAACACACTGGCCTCAGAGACTGATTTCTCTTTGCTTGGAGCAAGGGAACACTGCATTTGTCTGTAAAAGACAAGGCAGCCTACACCGACACCAGTCACTTGTACTGCTGAAACTCACACAGAGGAACGACCACACAAGACAACTCAGAACTATGAGTCATCACTAACAGAGACAGGTACTGCACGAGAGGTCGCCGAATCCTGCGGAGTTCACTCAGAGTTCCTGCAGTTCTCTCTTATGAAATCTGATATCTGCCATGGCCAACTCTTCTACCTTATGACCCCTGTAAACCCAGGACATGCACAGACTCTTGCCTATCCAGAAAGGAAAAGCCTCTTAGTGCAGAATTAATATATACTGGCCCCATTCATTCAGGGAAGATAGACTCAGAACACTGAACTCGCATGTATTACGGGCTTTTAAATGAAATGCACACTTACAGCAGAGCAAGCTACTGGTGTTAGTATTAGCAAAACCCATTTGTTCACAGTGTATTAATCAAACACAGACTGCTGGGTTCCTTCCGTTCTAATGATAACGCTTTTATGCAGGGGGTTTAAAATCGCGGGGTTTAAAAGCTTCTTAAACAGTTGGTAACCCTTAACTATGTTTTATAAACATGCAATCTACAGCTACTTGTCTGGTGATAAGTATATAAGCCACAGTGAAAAATGAGCATAACACCAGCTTGCATCAGGGCAAATTAAACTTTAATCTAATTTATTCCATAAGTGAAAGGAAAACCACTATGGTATCCCCCCGTAAGCCTTGAATGGGGGGGGGGGGGTCCTGACACACTGGGGTTAGTGCTCCACATGTTAATTAGTCAATCACAATCAGCGGTTAACCAGGGTTACATCACACTTGTGAAAAAAAATTGATAATCCAAACCCTTGTCCTAACACTTTCCAGGCTCCACAACTGTAACGCCAGCCTAACCCTAATGTGAATTCTAAAGCTTAGGTCAAGCCCTAGAGTACATTAAACATGTGATTTTGCCTATTAAAATTGATGGAAAACAAATAAAATATCATGAATTCATTCATTACATTCACTCATGACACTCATAAAATGTCCCACCCCGAATCCCAATGACAATACACTTTCCTGAAGGGGAACTCTGTAAAGACACTGTTTTGTGCTATCCAGCATGCAAGGTAAAAAGGTAGACTTTATTTGCCCCCAGAGTGTATGATTTCACATGCGACCAACTGACCAACCTCTCACCCTTGCCATGGCAGCAATGTGGGTGAAGTGAGTGGGCATTGCTCTAGGGATGCAAGCGGGGACAACAGCTGCCGTCATGCCCTCAAGCGGAATATATAAACGGATATGCTCCAGGGAGCAGAAACCTGTGCAAATGAATGTCATATGTAGGTCACTTTAAACACCTACAACACTAATGTATGCAGACAGTGAGTCCAGGGTCTTAAAACAGAAACATCCGGAGACACTGTACTACCTCACAGAATTAGGTTAACATAGTTAGGCATGTGTGTCAGCATAGAACAAGTGATCCTGACTACACTGTTCTTTAACTGAAGGCAGAATACTACAGTCCACAGAACTGTCATAATATTAGCTCTGGCTAGGAAAAAGCTGAGCCACAGTAGCTATAGACTGGGGTAATAAGCCAATACTCCAAATACAAGCAGTTTTTGCATTTTCAAGACTCATTTCTAATTACAGGCTAAATCGGAGCAATCCCAAAAGAATTTTCCGGTGGTAAAAATAAAAAACAATGAGGGAAACAAAAACCCAGAAGGTGGCTTAGCAAATACTGGAGGAGGGTGTGTGGTGCAGTCCACAGGACAGCCAACTCTCTGCGCATTCACCCCCCTGCCAGGGTACTTTCTGTAACTGGAATCCCATCTCTTTCTGTAAACTGCTCTTCTTTCCCCTGTCCAAATAAAGTAGGGAAAAGAAGGGATGATTGTCCACTCTCCTTTAAAAAAAATCTATCAAGCCAATAGTTTATCACCAAATCCCTCTCTTCTCTGAAATCCCAGTCCTTTTCCCCTCATTTCTCACTAATGTCAGCATTACCCTCAGACTTCTGTAGGTAATAAACTAGCAATGAGCCTCCGTTGGTAATCGTCCCTTACTTTCAGACTAGATAAGCAACAAATTGATTTTTGTTTGGAATTCGCACAGAAAACAGAATCATTTTACATAGGAGATTCCAGGTTCAGTATGGTTTTACAAGTGTGGCTTCTGCACACAGATTTATGAAAATCCTATCATGGGCAAGATATAATTCATATTTCTTATTCAATCTGGCAATGGGCCCAGTTGTATTCCATGTCAAACTGTTAATAAAAAGCGAACTACAGGGAGAAACTGGAAAAGAGAGATCAAATAACAGGATGCAGCCCAAGGTCCCCATCACACAGAACAAGGAAACCAGAAGCCAAGAAGCTCAAGACATATAAAAAGACATTTTAAAAAATGTTCAAAAGAATGCTGCAGAGATAAGAGTCCAGACATCACGCAATCATCTGCACACACATGTAAAGAAAGTTCTTTCTGCACATTTCCAGGGCAGAAAGCTACCTTTTCTTTAAGGGGGGGCAAGACTTGAGAATGTGTTTTTTTTTTATCTTGGCTACAGCGTTACATTAACGCAGACAGACCTGTGGATGACATCACTACAGGATTTCTGATGAGGTTTCATTAAACTCCTTTAACTGACCACAACTTCCTGTGAGTAGCCATGGTGGTACTGCAGTGCATGAGGACTTTAAAACTGAAGCAGAGTTCACAAAGACAAGACGCAAATTACACAGTTTTCAATACTTCCACCAAGATGACCGCCCAAATGAAAATTGACAATTCTCTTTATGGTTTTCAAAAGACAAAGGTCACTCACACAAATAGAACGGACAGGCATGGGCAGTGTTTTTTGTCTCTAGGTCTAAGTTACAAAGCAATCTGCCATACATGCACAGAGACCCACACTCTTTTTCTTTTTAGTTCTCTGAGGAACATGCATATTCCCCAGGGGACTAGAGAGGAAAGAAGACACAGGTTTTTAAATAACATAACTAAAAACTCAGACGTGTTCTACTGCAACATCCCCGATTGAGTAAAAATTAATATCATGGCAACCCAACCGAGTAATCTTTCTGTTACTGTCATACTGCCCAGCTCCAGTGGGAATGACAGAGTGCAGCATGGCACAGAAACAAGTAAACACGTTCACGGTAAATAGCAATTTACACAAAGACTGTTTTCTTATCATCACAGGTTGCAACTCCCAAATGGAAGTACAATTACTCCACATCCACAATGGTGTCTCTGTGCTACTGTGTAGCTGCAGTCAGCACTGGAATGGACAATGCAGAGAATTAGCCAGCTGTGTCATTTTTTCACACAACATTAGAACGTGTAAAACCGGGACCATCGCAACCGCTGACCAACGGCACATGAAATACACGCGATAATCATCGCATACACAGCCAGGGAAAACAAACCCCAGCAAGAACACCGTCACTCCTGCCGACCAGAGACGTCTGTTTTGATTACACTGTCAACCTAACTTATCTAGTTAGAGATGAGGCACTGTTTATTTGCACAAATGGGATTTTAAAAAGGGAATAAATCGAACTTCTCCTTGCCCTTTAGACGGGACACTGTTTTCTTTATAGGATAAATAAAACGGACATGTCCCCATGCATGGTTCAGCAAAACAGATGAAACAGGGGGGACTTGCATCCAATTACATTTCAATTTCCATGTTTTTTTGTGCTCATGAAACAAAAACTCTTACAGGCAACTGATTAGCCTGTAAGAACCTTAATGAAGCTGATGACACAGTGAGTTAACCAGGACCTGCAACAAAACACACTTACAAGCAACATGCTCTTGTGTTACACACTTTACAATCACTTTAATGACCCTCTGCACTTTTGGTTTTTATGTGTCCAGAATTCTTAACTCACAATACTAGTGGATTATATAAACTAGATGCTACATATTTTGGTAATCCATCGTTAAAACGGTAGAAAATGTATGCAAGCTAGACTGCTTGGAGTTTAAAACTTCTATAATCATTGGCTCAACAGCAAAATACTGATAAACATGTACTGGTGTTATTGATACAGATTAGAAGAACACCATTTTAAAGGTAGTGCAGTGTACTTGTTAAGCATGCAGTGTAGACAAATGCGTCTATGGGCCCATGCCCTTATACAGGAAGAGTGCTTTTGACAATATGTGCGTTGAGTGTGATCGCACAAATAAAATACAGAGGGATTCATTTAAAAGAAAAATAATCAACAAAGGTAAACTTGACAAAAATATGTTACACAACGTCTTATTCCCTGGATGAATTTCTGAAATTGTATCAAGATGTAGCATCCAAACAGTCTGAGGCTGAATTTGGAAACAGTCATCAGTGCAATAACCTCATAGTATACGATTTATGGTTTAAGATTTAGGACCAAGGAAACAATTCATCCTGCAGGCACAGCTTCTCTACCAGTATGTTTTAACGCATTAAGACATATATTTTTACTGATTAACATGAAAATTCATTCATTGTTTGTACTCCAACCCCTCAAAAGCTATCAAGCTCATTTTGAATAAACACTGGTTGGATTTAACTTTTTTAGACATTTGCAAATAGCAGAAGTCTATTTTTTTAATATGCTGGATAAAAATAATTCCACATGAATTTAAAAAGTGCAACTGAAAAGCCTTGCTCCGTACTCCTTCACTTAGCCTGTGCAAAGGCAAAGTGACAAGATGACTACATCACTAAGCCACAGTCGAGCACAGATTACGGAGAGCACCAGGTCTGAGGGACTACAGGAGAGCTGGGATTACAGGCCACGGCTCAAAGGCTGCCTGTGTCAGCAGGTGGCAAACAAGCCAGGAGGGAGGAGGCAGGCTCTAAATGGTGAATTAAGTGTGTCCTATAGCCCCGAAAGATGGACCCAGCAGCAAGTCCAAGTCCCCCTTTACCTCAACAGAACAAATGTGAGATGAATAAACAAAGTCCTTTACAGAAGCACTTATATCAGGGGTCTGCAACCCTGGTCCTGGAGAGCCACAGGCTCCACAGGTTTGTGATGTTACTCAGCCCTTAATTAATAAATTAGAGCAGTTGATTACACAGTCAGCTCATTTTACCTGGTTACTTGGGGTCTGAACTGAACAGAGCATGTGGCTCCCCAGGGCCAGGGTTGCAAACCCCTCACTTATATGCACAATATACAGCATGAGGAAATACCTGATTAGAAAACGTAATATTAGAACACAAAAATAGATGCAAAGTAAAACAAACTGATAAAATGAGCTCATTTTTATTTTTGGGCGTAGAACCCTGGAGACTGACACAAAAATAGGCAACATTTTATTTAAAGATGGAGTCATAAACCCAACCAACCACTGAGTGACTCCCTGGCTCAAAATGCACACGGATCAATCCTGTAAGCAGAGTGGCCCTCTCACACCGGTAGCTGCGTACTGTGACCTTAAAATAGACCTGGGGGGGGCAGGACTGGAGGCTCACTGGTGCTGTAATTAAGCACTCACACGTACTGTCTGCAGGTGGAGAGTGAGAAAGGGGACACCTGCTTTATTACCAGTCTCAGCAGTGGCGACATGCCACACAACACCCACCATACAGACGGAAGCGTGTTTCTGAGGCTAATGCGCGTCTATCCTGGGTTTCGTAATTCTGAAGCTGTCCAAATTTGCAAGCTACATGAGTCCTTATGTGCACCCAAAACTAAACGGAAACTGTCCTGAAAACGAAACCTCTAAGTCATGATATCTGACTCTGTCTCACAGGAGAAACCACAGAACTGTGAATCCAAAGAAATAAAATACAAAAGAAATATGTGCCTCCAGCACATCCTGTCCACACTACAAGAGTCTGCAAGTAGGCAGCAATGACATATCTCATGAATCAGTATCACTATCTTTATGCAAAATGAACAAAATATATTTTATCTACACAATTCAACATCCTATGAAACTTCAATTCATGCATAAAATAATGGTGCATACTGAAATGGCAAGAAGTAAAGTAGGTTATTTCCGAAGATATGCACAACCAACTTGCAACTGAAACTGAAAGAAATATATTTGTTTTAACAGTTTCATTTATGTTCATGCGCATACATTACATGTGTGGTACAACGCAATGAGGATATGCTCATTGCACATATTCACAGCCTGTTCATAAATTGTTCGGTATATTATGACAGGCTAGCTTTTCCCTGGGAGGGCGAGAGAGGACATTTTCTGTAGGGGAAAAGGCCTTGTTCAAGGGAGAGAACACTTCACGTGCCCTCCCTGCCAACATGCAATTTCAGCAGGGTTTTTAAAAATGGAATTCAATTTCTGTCAATAGGGTCTGCTACAGTGCCACTGTGCAAACCTCTTTTCTTCTGCGCGGTTGCTTGGTTTCATCTGTTTTGGGGCTTGGCGATTCCTCCCTTCTACAAGAATTGCAATGCTTTCAGTAGCCCTGGCATGCAGAACAACCAACAGAAGTTCCCCAGATTTGTGTGAGGCTGTGAGCTGAGCAATCCTGGTGTGAAAACACAATGTCACCGTCGCCACTATTCAGAATTTTTTTTAAATATGTAAACTTTGGCTTTGCAAACATTACGAGTTACAGGTATTAGTCCACCATCGCATGTGTTTGAAAACCCCATTTCAAGAAGCTTCATTTCTAAAAATAACCTCTGAAAACATCCGTCAACACTATCTGACAGGACAAGGAAGGTTGTGCAACCACTTAAGCCTGTGCCACCGTAATGTCACAACATAAACAGGGTAGCATCCACTGTAGCTGACTGAGGCACCATTCCAAAAAGGAGCTCAAATAGGAAAGTTTGTGAGGTTGTGAAATCACAGACTTTACACACAAATTCTGTTGGCAGATGGGAGGAGAGGAGATTCAATAACAGATTTCCGGGTACTCACAAACTTTCAAGGCAGATAGAAAAAGAATGGGAGTACGGAAGGGTATGACCAGCTAAAATACAATTTAGCCTCACTATTTATGCAGTCTAGTCATTAAAACAATGTCAAAGCATTGTGGCAGTGGAAACTGGTGTAATAAATACATTTCACAAGATTGTCAGATGGACTTTAGGAATGCAGAGCTCACAGGCAGTCTTCATTTTAGGACTGTAACCTTAGAACATCATAACATTTAAAGTTATGTCAATCTTACATCTTTCATGCATTATTTAAGGCAAGTCCACAGTAACTGCCATTACAACTGCAGGATATTTGCATGCGGAAGTCCAATACAGCGGAAAAAATAGAGACCGATAAATGCTTTTATAACCATGTGAAAGAAATAGGCTAAGCCAGCCAGTCTCTATTTTGTAGCTGTATTGGACTTTACCGTGTAAATATCCTGCTTTTTTAAGGTTAGTTACTGTGGAATTGCCCTTTAATGTTTAGAGGCGAACTAAATAGCCAACAGGGCATTTCTTATTGAGACTAAGAACATGCTGTCAGGTCAAACAGGCTGTTGCAAACATCACAGTGGTACAGTGCCCATTCAATCTACTTAGACATCATTCGCCGAGATCTGCTTCCACTACCAGGAATATAATTGTACATGAACATCACTGTACACAGACCTTTTCAAAGAGAAGAGACTGAAATCACAGTCACAGAGGGTTAAAGATTGCTTCCTTCCATCACTTCACTGAGCTCAGCTAAGGAGGTGAAGACGGCTTGCCTTGAGTCTCAATAGTGGTGTTGTGGCTGTTGATTCAGTGCACTGCTTCTCTAACTCACTACCAATCAAAAATGTGTTGAGGAGTCATTGTTGTACAGCTATTTCATGCATCCTTTGAACAAGATTTGTCCTTCACAGCGGTAGACTGGTGTGATTGGTTCTATAACCCAACATTCTACAGACAGAACTACACCAGAATATGTTTCTGGAAAAGGTGAGGACCATAAGGAGAAATGTAAATGTTGGAGGACATGTTTAAAAAAACAGAAGCATATCCGTTTACTTGTATTTGGTCATCTTTAAGCAACTGTACTTCTTGAAAATGGAGGGGCCACGTCTTATTGTCAGTGAATTCACAAAGGATACAGAAGTTCTGCACCTCTGTGGTTGCAAATCTTGACGATCGGGAGAAAATCGTGGCTTAAACAGCAAATTTACTTTGATTAATAGAGCTAAGGTTTTAACCAAGGTGTTAACAGTAACCTCCTCAATGACTTATTGTAAGGTTTACTCATTTGGGTTAATTCCTATAAAAAGGTTTGTGAAATCTGTGGAAAAAATTGAGAAATTACAGGCCTAACCCCGTGGACCCTGACTACCAAATGGGCAATAATTAATAATTCATATTTACATTTTAACATTGTATCTAGTTTCAGTCATGAAGAACTAAAAACAGACTTAGGGTCCACCAGACAGAGCTGACCTTTCCTTTACTGGGTGGTAGCCACACACAAGTTAGCATCCTAGAGAATGTCCCGTTTATGACTGCGAAAGTCGAAAGGGGTATATTACAAGAAAGAACAATACATGTTTTAGAACGACTGCTTAACAACGTATTCGGTTTTCTAAATTTGCACTTTCAAGGAAAGAAAATCACCATGAATTAACTTAACGTGACCCTTTCTAATTCTATGCATATCCCACGCTCAACAGAGCGATCGCATGACGAATAAAAACCCAAATGCCATTGTTTATTCCAAACATTTATAACAATTTTCCAACTGTTGCCAACGATTGTTTTATTCAACCTACATTGCACGCGTGTAAAAAACTAGCATTTCATCGGCTATTAATAAGTTTGGTTTGGTAGACATACGCATATAGTAGCTGCAATGCTTGCTAGTTTCAGACATACCGATAGCTGATGCGTGCATGCTAGACAGATAGCTAGAGCAAAGTAAGTAATTAGCCAATATTTACTTTAGGTAGCTTAGGTATATTTGTTAGCTAGCTTGCTGCCTACCTCGACTGCTGATCGTGCATAATGGTCTGACAAAGCAGCAAGCTAATGTTAACTAGCTCCACGTAAGATCGGCACAACCAACAATAACGTTGCCCGTTTAGTTTACTGGCAGCGTTGTTGGGTCATTGAATTCGATATATTACCACAGCAATGGTTGACATCTTGCATGTACAACTAGTTTGCTTTGAAAGTGAGTGAAACTGCAAGAGATCTTTCCACGCTACGTTGCCAAGCTGGCAAGTTAGCCAAGGAAGCTAGCAAGACATTAGCTAGCTAGCATGAAGTTTAAACTCAGTGACGCGGCAATCAATCGCACAACCAAGTGTTATCGCCAGCTAGGGCTAACGCTCACGCGTGCTTCTAAAAAATATATATTTGTATCTCACACTTACCCGACTGAACCAGATGCTGAGCTGAGTCTCTGACAACACAGCGAAGTAAAATCTTTGGGAGCTTGGCTGAATGTGAAACGGGTCCTCTTCACTTCTAAGGGGGCAAAGTAGCCTCCGGGGCCAGCCGGTTAAAAAATACATGACGAATAAATCCTAATTCTAGCCAACAATAACGTAGAGTAGCCAAGCAGTTAAATTCCTATAATCTCGGGATACATAAGTGAATCCGTCCCACGGATACATTAACAGTCTGCACTCCCTTTGAGTCCTCCAGTCCAACACCCGTACCAAAACAGTGTCAGCTAGCTAGCTGGAGAGCTAGCAAAAGAGCCACATGAAGCCGAAGCTTTTCTGATAAAATTGTTCGAACACAACACCACAAGTTTCTCAGCTCAGCGCAGCATCAGACTTTGGTGTCACAATTATCCCGAATTCCATAGCCAACTGACTTAACATTTCTGAAGCTGCATTCCGTGTTGATGTGGCTAACGCTGGATTGAATATTTTGTTGTGTTCCTCTAGTCGTCGCCATCTTTAGTCTTTCTATTTAACTTCAATCTGATTCGCTCTCCCTGAAGGGGCCTCTCCGCCCCCTGTGAACTTCGCGTCGAACAGGAAGTTGAGGCTCTACGTCATTTTCTTGCACGCAGCAAAATTCTGTTTTGCTGGCGCCATCTGATGGAATATTATTATACATTTTTGAAAAGAGAATTACACTATATTTTGCTCCATTGTTGTCTTACTATTAATAATTTAATTGTGGCGTTAATCTTCTTCCCACAAGAAACTCCTAACAAGGCTTTGGAACACAATACAATTTAAAGGTTACTTTTCATAGTTTTGGGCACAAATAAATCGTAATGTAACACAAATTTAGTTGCACAACTGTCACACGATCACAGTTCTTTAACTAGGGTTACTTTATTATTTACCAAGCCATTTACAATTAAACTTGCCATTTGAAAATAAGCTAGGATATATTTTCACGAAGGTTTTTCTTTTTATTATTCAGTCAAAACAATGGGCAATAAAACTAGAGACAGGCTACTATAAAGGTTATGAGGGATTCTATAAACCCACTTTGTAAAATCAATTTCTTCCAGTAACATCTTTTACTAGTACATTTTGGAAAGGCATTTTTAAATTCAATTACTACATACCATTGCATGATAAACATTACCCTGAAAATTGCCTCTAATAACTTAATACATTAATGCTCATGTCATAAGTGATATAAAAAGTGATTATAGTAAGGTGCAAGACGTCTGTTAATGGGAGTGGTCCGAATGAGGTTAGGAATTGTCTTTACTCCTAAAACCATACCTGCCTATACTGACTTTGTATGTTATGGTCAATAACTTATTTCTTCTCATTACACGAAGTAGACTTTGTCTCCTCCAGTGAATTCCTCTCTGCTGATGTCACAGTAATCTGTTCTCAGTTTCATGTCCTAATGCTGTATTACTGCTAGCTGCCATACCACCTCTAGAAGAAGATGCTGAAGAAAGCATATGGACGTGCTTATTTTTAAAAATCATTCCTAAAAAATGGTGGCTTTTGGATATGTCATCAGTTTCATTAATATAGTTATTGGCCACTGGCCAATATTCATGATATTGGCAGGAATATAGTCATAATTATCTGTAACTAAACAAATATATGAGAGTTGCGTAATTCTAAAAATATAAAGATAGTTTTATTAGTGCAGCATAAAAAAACAGTGGTGAAGAATTATATATATATATATATATATATATATATATATTCACAAGTATGGTTATAAATGGCCAGTTGTTGGGAACTTGTGACAAGCTATAAAGAGAGAAGCTGTGACTCTTTCAGCTCAACTGAAGTTAATATAATGCATACCGCTAAGTGGAGTGAAGTAGAAAAGGTGCATTGCTGTTGATGTTGCTACAAAAAATATTTGGCGACATAAGATATCAAATAGATACTCTTAGCTTTAACTGATTATTTACTCCACTGCCATGCATAATATAACTTAATAAAACTGTATAGTACAGCTTCAGTTACTTAAATTATAAAATAAACCCATTATTTACATTAAATTATTTAAAGTTCATATGCAGCATTTCTGTTATAGAATTTGCATACATAGCATATTGCACAGGCTTTAGTCATCGCTAACTTAATAACTTAATACTTGAACAGGGAAAGCCAAAACATTTATTGTTACTTCAGATACACAAAACCACTGTTCTGGCCATGGACATTTTCAGGTTTGAAAATGCTTGACAAATATAGTTTAAAATAGTTTAATTCCTTATGTTTCTCTGTGGTGTTTTGCCTTTCTTTAACAAACAACAATTATTTTTCACATCCATTATTTTTACATTCTCTGTTCACAACATGATTGCTTAGCAGAAGCAATTTTGGACTGGGTACATGGTTCAGGACTGTTAGTGATTGAGAGTCAAGATAAGCTGTGAAAGTTCAAATAGCAAAGAGGTGCAATAGAAAATCCATGCTGACGAGCCCATGGACTGGACCTGGAATTTCTTGCAAGGCACATATGTGACACAACACAGTATGCTTTGGTTTGGCATGCTGCCTGCACCAGCTTACAAATGACAGCACATTACAGTCAGTGGTTCTTAATGTTCTTCACTCTGGTGTGTTTCTTTTGCACCTCTGCACCTTGAACTAATGCACTTGTACGTCGCTCTGGATAAGAGCGTCTGCTAAATGCCTGTAATGTAATGTAATGTAATGACTATTGCAATGATATGTTGTCTGATTGATCACTACCCTGATTGACACATTTCCCATTTAGCCTCTTGATATTATCTCATAGGAAACAACTTTTTCTGACAGGTTGGCACCTGAAATATGTAACACCTCTCTGAAGCAAGAGATAGTCTGCATTGATTAATGTATGGATATCGATATGTAAAAATGAATGGCTTCCACACTAGCATGTACTCTAACAGATATGCATAATGTTTGCCCTTCCAACTGCTAATGCTGTCAACAACCAATGCGTATGATACACACACCAACTTAATTGTGATATGAGAACTAGAAGTCCACAGTCAACTTAAGTGTGATATGAGAAGTATACTGTATGGTAAATTGATGGTAAATGGACTGCATTTATACAGCGCTTTTATCCAAAGTGCTTTACAATTAATGCCTCTCATTCGCCAGAGCAGTTAGGGGTTAGGTGTCTAGCTCAAGGACACTTCGACATGCCCAGGGCAGGGTTTGAACCGGCAACCCTCCAACTGCCAGACAATCGCTCTTACCTCCTGAGCTATGTCGCCCCTGTATGTCCACATAACACCAAAGTTCAACCTTCCTTGGAATTGTGATTCTGGACTTGTGAGGTGTAAATGTGTTCCCACTTACTATGCTGTTTTCTATAGGTATCAGTCACCAATGCTTAATCTATCAATTAGTTAATACATCAGTAAATAAACAAAATTAATCAATCAATCAATCAATCAAAGTGTATACAGAATAGCCTCTATCACAAAAAAGTTGCAAAATTAGCTTTTTGAGTTAGTGAGCATGTGCAGGGTATACAATATGCTAAGTTTGAAATGTTTTTTTGTTTGTTTGCCTAAGAAGCCATACATTTATGACAATTTTAAGACCAAGGCAAAACATGTGTTTAGAATGCTCCACTTCAATTTTGTGTACATCCCAATTAATTAGCCACCATTATTGATCGTGTCATAATCTGTCATTGCATCACACATTGGAATTAACACTGCTTCTTGCACTCCCCAATAGAGTTTCCCATCTTACGCAGTCCATGACTGAGTCCATTTAAATGACTTAAAGACGTTTAAATAGGAAATGTCCCGTTTCGCTGAGAAAAAAAATCCCAGGTTAATGGGGTCTGGAAAGGTCTCAAAGCAACCACAAGAGGCATGACATAGAAGACTGGAAAGTGCACACACTGATATCCCTTTGTCACAATCTGCAGCAGTGAGCTGTATCAACAAGCATGCATGTTGCCTAGAGGCAGAAGCACCCATGGGTAGTTCCACTGCAACTATAATTAGAAAGCTGAAGAATGCCACCATCCCATGATCAAATATGCTTGTGTTTATTATGTCTCGGCCTGAGATAGTTAACCCTCCACTGAATGAAATGGCTGAGCTACTTTAGCAGAGGCAATAGCCCTGGTTCACACAATTCTTTGGTACCTCACTAAAGAACACAGAACACAAAAAGAAACAGTTCTAGTTTTCTGTTCTGCTTCAGTTGTAATGTGTCCATGCCTTACCATGTAGTATGGTGTCGCTTTGAACAGAATTGTGCAAACTCAGCACACAGAGAGGCGAAATCTAATGTCAGGACTGTTGGTGCGTTGATAATCCCTCCCTTCACTCAGTTGAGGAAGCTGGGCACACTCAACAGGAGTTGTGAAAAGGAGAATCCCCTGAGAGTTCCCGGCATTTGCCAACACTGAGGGGAATGGCATTTAAACAACACTACAGGGGGTCCTGGTGTCTGGTCACAGATAGGTTTGAAGGGCTGAAGTACTACCCACTGGTGCAAGACAAATTAAGACAACCAATAAAGCTTAATGAATTAGCCTT
This sequence comes from Anguilla anguilla, assembly GCF_013347855.1. NCBI lineage: Eukaryota > Metazoa > Chordata > Actinopteri > Anguilliformes > Anguillidae > Anguilla > Anguilla anguilla. The sequence goes on along the minus strand of NC_049214.1, from coordinate 18,914,842 downwards.
TGAAAGACTTAGCCTTTAATTTTGCATTAAGGTGTAAATATTTTGTTCAGTGTACTCTCAGTGCACCTGATTACATTTGTGGTTAACGTCTGTGGAAAAACCTTGGTACTACAGAGTATTATTTCATAAGCCAGAATTTTGTTTTTAAATGACATGTAAATAAATGCAAAGATTTCTGCTTAGTAATTATATTAAATTTGGGATGTGCATTGAACATACTATATTTATCTTTCTGCATGCGGATGGCATGGCTCCGCTTTTCTTTTTTTCACGTGATGGCCTATAATGTCTACCTGAACATTCCCTGGAATCCCTTTAAGAAAAAGCATTCCTCACACAAAGGTGGGAATTAATAGGGAAACTTAAAACTAAATTGAACATCACTGTATGACCATACATGATCTCTCAGATGTATTTGAATCAGAATAATTTATGGGTTTATTTGGATCCCCTTTTGCTAAAGCACATGCTGCAGCTACCCTCCCTACAGTGCACACAAAACAGCACAAAACAAAAATAGACAGAAACAGAACTGTAACAGACAAGAAAACAACATATAAAACTACATTCATAAAGGATGATTTAATAATGAAAATAATGGATATGAATAGATGAGTAAGTACAATATGGAGGTTTTTGCAACACGTTTACATGTGTTGCTGCATCATTTAAATTCACACCTGTCATGGAAACTCAGAATTTGTCATAGACTAAGACTTGACAACACATATATTCCTTGAAATAAGATGTAATAAAATAAGTCTGTAGATTCTGTGTGTAATATGATCAAACTGAAAGATAATTTTAGAAATGAGCCTAATAACCACTAGATGGCGAAGCATTCATGTAAGCCTACTCATTAACTGGAAACCCCCGTTAGTGTTTTCAAGGAACCAAGAACTTGAGTTTTGAAAATTCTTTCACGGGAAAGCTATTTACAGAGGTGTCTGAGACAGAATAAAAATTGAATGATTAATATTGTGTTCTGCTAATATATTATTCAACTCATATTCAGCACAGCCCAAAAGCTATCTGCACTGCAAAGTGTGTGTGTGTGTGTGTGTACACATTGTATAATCGTGTTTGTGGTGGTGGACCGACTTGTTTTGCAACCCATATAGTTTCGTGCAGTGAGTGTTGTGTAGGTGGATCAGAGTGAATGGGTGGAAACTGTATGGAATCGAGTTGGTGACAACTTTGTTATTTGTCTGAAGTGCAAATGCCAGCATATTTGTATGAACTGTTAAAAATATTTCTACTCACTGCACCTTCATTCTGTTTAGTAGGTCGGAAAGGAAATGGCAAAAGATCAAAATAAATGTAATCTGTGAACAGGATGTGGGGTAACACATCCGCTGAGTTTTACGCCTTGATGCTCCATATTTTAAAGGTGCAGTGTGTAGAATTTAGTGGCATCTAGCGGAACGGACTTGGCAGAGATGGAATATAATATTCATAAGTATGTTTTAATTAGTATAGAATCACATGAAAATAAGAATCATTGTGTTTTCGTTACCTTAGAATGAGCCCTTCACATTACATCTACATAGGGAGCAGGTCCTTTTCCATGGAGGCCGCCGTGTTGCATGGCCATGTTTCTACAGTAGCCCAGAACGGGCCAACGGCTCTAGAAAGGGTCTTTCGCATCTTGGACAATCCGTTTGTGAAATATACGCGCATTTGTGATGCCTGGGTACCTTCCAAAATAGCTGTGCGTAATACCACACATGTTGTTTACGGCGTTGTCGCCCTTTTTAGTACAGTCTGGCTTAATTGACAAACCATTTATTCAGTAGGTGAGAGCATAAGCTTTCTAACGATGTAGGCTATAACATGTCTAATTTTGCTTTTGGACAGCCTAGTCAAAAGTTTTGTTATCATCACATTCACTTACGCATTCACTCTGTGGTAGCAGTATTCAGTTGGTTGCAATCTGCAACCTTACCGTTAGATGCGACTAAATCCTACACATTGCACCTTTAAATACTCAGCCCATTGCATTCTATTGACGGGAAGTGCTTCATCTATTTATACTTCTGGGACTGCCAAGAAGGAACCTGAAAAGAATAATAAGAATATAAGGTACTTCACAGAGTATGTCAGTGTTGTGTTTCTTGTGGGAAGGCAGTTCTTTATTTTCTGTGGGATTCCTCTTCACCCTGTGTGACAAAATATCCTAAAACAACTAACCAGCAGAGCTTTATGTTTCCTTTTCTTTCAGTGGACATCATCTCACATAAAGAACAACAGAAATATAGCTTTAAATATAAACATAGATCGAATATGTAGATTTTAAAGCAATTTTGGAATTTCATCATTTTAAAGCAAAAGGCTTTATTGGCCATGTTAGCCATTTTGTATAATGCTGGAATGTTAGCCTAAATGACCAATGCACATCCCCCTGGATTTCCATTTGTTCAGTAGGCCTAAGCATTAAATACTGAGCAATTAGTGAACTACATTAGCACAAACAGTCTGTCTCTACTGTCTAGTGGCGAGACTTCCATAAAATCTGAGCCAATTATTTCAGGTTTCATTATAAACATACAGCCATTTTTATCTCATTGTCCTTTTCCACAGGAACAAAATGTCGTTCCCAAATAGTAAATTGTCTATACCCACAGAAAGAAATCCTTTCTCCATACAATTCACTTAAATTCACTCAAAGGTAAACTGCTTTTTCTTCTGCTTGGGAGGACTTGCCCAGGTTCTTCACATGTAGAACGAATAAACACATCCAGCTGTGTATGGGTCACTGACCTAAGATGATCAACTTCTTGTTTCATTGTTTGATTACAGAAAAATCTGGTAAACAAGATTCAATCCTTCTACTTCTATCTTCACCTCGAGGTTGTATTATTAATCCATTTTCAGTCTGATGATCAAATTATGTTTTGATTGGCAATTAATTTTAGATAGAAATTGATCAATACTTTTAATCTTGACACCTCAGTAAATGTGTTGTTCACCATTTGGGTTTTCTAAAAAAAAACATACATTTTTTTTTATTGGACCAGACAATTACTGTGTGTGATAAGGCTGATAATTGATCTAAATGATAATACCATGCCTTTTGAGACTCCCATATCACTTGTTGTGCAGTTTTATCTACTGCATGCTACTTGTCCGTCCAAAAACTGAAAATGTGAATAATTATTACAGTGTATTACAATGAAAACGCATTACAAAACAACATTTTCTACAGATATTTATGTTATGTTTGTACACATATACCTCTTGGGGTGCAACCTAATAATTGTTCATTATGCCTGAAAATCCAGGGGATTTCTGTTTCATACTGGCTTCCTCTTCTTTTGCAGCTGACAAGTAGCATTCCATTAAGAACAGAGGTTACTCTAGGACTTGCAGTAATCACATGAGATAAACAAAACACAATGCAGACAGCTTCTGCAAACAACTGCAACACACATACAAACTGAGGATTAAACCCTTTTGTTAAGTTTTAAAAAACAAAATACTGTTTAATGTAAAACATTGAAAGGATAACTGACTGTCAAAATTATGGCGAAAGTAGAGTTTGTACTTCTCTGGGGTGCTTGTTCTGACTGTAGGAGCAGTCAGACCAAGCACTTGGTCTGACTTCCAGGGGGCCAACATCAGCCTGTTGAGGAGTTTAAAGTCCCTGCAAAGACGAAGGGGTTTGGAGCCTAGGCTTAGGGTCCAGCTGGCTCAGGCAAAGGTAGCCATGGTGAAGGCTGCATTTTATTCACTAGATTAGGAGTACTGCGGCCCTTTCATGGCTTTCATTACATTCCAGTACTCACACTTAAAAGCAATTGCCCATAGTTCCTATAGAGCTAGGTGTATTACCTTACCTCACTTTAATTGTGGTTTCTCAGACATAATTAATGGAAATATCTTTAGCTTTAAAATGCCATTCAACTTGCATGAATTTGGTAAAATTATTGCTCTTTAGTTTTTTAGTTTTAAAGGCTCTATTCCCGATCAATTCTACCCAACCAAGCTCTGTTCCAAAGCAAAAATACCCAATTTTACCTAAAGTATTTAATGTAACTTGGCCCTGTGTTTTTTCGCCCTAATATCTAATTTGTCATTGGCAGATGTAGCTAAATGTCCAATGGGGGAGAATTACTAAACGTGGTACTGAAGGATTTGTGATGATGTAATCTGCCAGAAAAAGAAGGAGAGAAAACGTCAAAATAACCCAAGTTTGGGGCTTTATTATTTGTACATGTGAACTTGTTTGTGAATTCTGTCTGTTCACATGCGGTCAGAAGGTACAGAAATGACTGTTGTTAAGGGCTGAGAGACTGTTGCCATAGTGGTTATTTCTGTAGGAAACCCTGAAAAGTGCCAAACTCTCTGTGCTGCACGGGTACGGGGCATGTCCACCAAGGCAGAATTTGGTGGATGGCATCCCAATATATTTTCACCAGTGTTCATCAGCACGGCTGGTGTTAATTATGTCTATTCCTCAGGAACTCCAATTTGCAAAAATAAGGTTGCATCAAACAAGGATAGACATTGACTCTACCCAGAATTGAGTAAAACTTAAAATAAAAGTAAAAATAAAAGCAGTGACTCTGATTTACTGTCAGTATCCTCACATCTTTCTCTTTCATTTCACTGGAAACAGACACTTCTCTATTCTGCCCATGGGACAAACCCTTCGCAATACCACTGCTAAGTACGTAAGACTGAAAGTAAAATTGTGCAGTCATGGCAGGACAATAAAATTAGGTTGAAATGCCCCACGCAAACAATCTCTTAATGTCACACATTCATTACATTTTCTGGAAGACGCAAAGCTCCATTTTCTTCCTGTGCTTCATCTGAAAGAAATCTGATTGTCCATTTGTTCCCACAAAGGAGGCCAGTACAGACACCCCAGTAGAATATACATGCCTGAAGCAACGGTCTTCTTGGAAATACATCTACTGTATCTTTTGTTCAGTATGTTTGTCCTGTCATGCCCTTGAAAGAGGTACTGAATGAGTAGAAACAAGTTCATTTTCAGTTTCCTGAAAGGAGTACTTATCAGCATACTCTATTTTTGGTCACAAAAGGAGAGGTCTGCAAAGCCCAAAGCTCCCCCTCTAGCTCCTTTTCATATTCTGTGTTCTTTAAAAACCCTCGTTTTCACAGTACACAACAAATATTCTACAAAATGAAAATGAAACGTCATTTTCCTCCATATTAACAGCCTTGACATTACTTTTGTTGCCCCAGATGTGAATTATATTTCAGATTCACAGTTGCTACACAACCAAACGTATGCCTGAATGTTCACAATACAGATATACTCAGTTCTTTTAATTTTACACCCAGCGTGTTGTGGTGTCATTTTTGGTCATAAAATCTTATTTGAATAAACTGTCTGCATGAAGTCATCAAGTAACAGTCTTTTCCACGTCTCATTCAGAAGTAGAAAGCACATTTCACTTTAATTTTAAACAATGTAATACCAATATAATGTACACAATTAAGCATCTTCAGAAAAGTAGGACTGTATTAATGTAAGTATATGCCATGTCTGACGAGAACACAAACAGTCTGAAAACAGCAAGCTGTATAAATATAAAAAACAGGTACTATAAAAAGTGGTGCTATATCATGTAATGAACCTAGTAATACAATTTTTGTGACTGTTTCCATTTGTATTCCTTCTCAGGTGTTTGGGGAAAAACAATATTTTAGGTTTATGACACCACACTCCTTATTTGTAATTTGTGAATAAAAAAGTAATGTTTCACATACAGTAGGCATATATTTTTGTGTGTGTATTTGAGTGTGTGTGTGCATACGTGTGTGTCTTTGTGCGTGTGTGTGTGTGTGTGTGTGTACAAAGTGACCGGCAGACACGTGTTTCAGTGTTGAAAGTAGTTTTTCATAATGAAGGGACCAGCCTTCATAAGCCTATCCCTTTGGCAGTATCATCATTCAACTACCCCCGAACACAAGAGCAGGAGCCAAGTTTAGTTGGACATACAGTACCTCAACACCTCAAGTCAACACTACATTCCAAAACTATTCTTTAAACCTATCCCTTAATTTGGAACAGCAAAGCCAAGCACAAATTCTCCTCTGATGTACTTGTTACCAGTTGTCACTTCTTTTCTCTTTGCATTCCACCAGCAAAGCGGTAGTCACTATATCAGCTGGTACAGGCAGACTGTTCAACCAGAAGAGCTGCACTTGTGCAATGAAATAGGGACAACATCTTTACCAACTGCAGCCCTCCCTTCCAGGCTAACACCACAGCCAGCCAATGCCATCTAGTGCTGCAGGTCACTGTTGGCTCTGGCCTGCTCAGGATTTGCTAGAACATGAGGCCATGACCAGTACACAAAAACAATGCTTTGGCCACCCAGCAGCCAAAACAATAAAACATTTGAAGCTCTGGAATACTAGTGGTGTGACAGCAGTATGACTGAAATGGCAGATATCATTTCATAAATCTAAAATAGCCTCCCATATGCTTCCTGTAGGCATTAACTTCCGCCACTCTAAAGAAGCATGGTATAGACAAAAAAAGAGAAAGATTTGACTTTTCTTTCACTTAGACCATTCACATACAGGCTTTTGAGCAGTATCTGTGGGCCGTGAGATTGTGAATTTTGAGATCGTCCATTGTCTCCCTCACCTGTTTGATGTCAGCAGTATTCGTGGCATTCTGCACCCTCTCTAGTAAGCACCAGCACTGTCCCGAAAAACTCCCACAGGTCGGCGCAATGTCCCGGCAGTGCCGTCACCAATACCCTGCAGGCGTGCCGCCTCCTCAGGAATTCTCTGAGTGACTCATCCAGGTCCCTGTTCCCAAATCTGTAACCATCCAGGACAAGCAGTGCTTCCACCGGCCCGCTCAGAATTTCCTGCAGGGCGGACACAGTGAGCTCTCCATCCAGGCCCAGCTGTGACATCACTTCCTGGAACAGGTCACCCGTCGCTCCCTCGCAGGTCACCATGACAACCAGCTGACAGCGCTTGACGCCGAATGGGTCCCACTCAGAATTTTGGGCCCAGCTAGAGGCCAGGGCGAGAGCCACACTGGTTTTCCCACTCTTAGTCTCCCCCTCCAGCAGAAGCGATTCCCCAACATCAGGCAACAGGGCAGTGACCTCCAAAGGCAAGCCATCCCTGGAACACAGAGCACAAAGACCCTCAATCGAAACAGGTGGCGTCGGTGCTTCCTCCAGGACAAAGCGATTTATATAACATACAAAGAAGCTGCCTAGTCCATGGGAGTGAACATAAAACCAGCAAATAAACTAAGGAGCTAGTCTCTGTTTCTAACTTTCCCCTTGATTTAATAAATATCTCATAAGAAGAGTGCTCGCCTTAAGTTAATTCAGTAGCTTTATCCCCTTGTGTCAGTGTCATATTCGCTATCTCTGCTTTTCACCAACTGACCCGGATTATTCAGAAAAAATGTCTTTATGCTAAAGTTTCATGGATCAAATTATTTGTAATAAAGAAGCCCCACGCCAGTAACACGTTACCGTTAATATCTGAAGTCTCCCACATGGCGTAAATGGATGTATTATCCACATAGAGCAACTTCATAATTACTGGCTTCATAGTGCATGAAAGACATTCTTGAGTCTTGTGACATAACAATTTGAGGGGTGGTCAGACTGAATTTATGAGTATTTTTTCTGCTGCAAGCTCAGTCAAGGGCCTTTATTATTATTATTGTCTATCCAAAACAAAAAACAGAATTTTTCAATAAAACAAATAAATCCATATTGGTTGAACTGAGTAACAATTAACATTAACATAGGGCACATGACAATTGCTGTATTGTTTTCAAGCAAAACTGAAAATGTAAAAATCCACAGAGTTCTGTAATCTAAAGACCCCCAATACCAAGGCAAACCCCGGTCCGTCACAGCATCCATAAAGCTTCCTATGGAAGCTTACCTCCAGATCAATGGTGTTATTTGCTATGGCAGTGCCCTACTCCAGAAATGAATAATACTAGGAGAGGTAGGTCTTATTTTTGAGATTGCTGGTTGAGATTGCTTTTCATCATTAAGGATGATGCAATATAAACACATTTAATTCACCATACCATATTGATGTCTTTCAAACTTGTATTTGACATCAAAAAATAAGTATTTAAATTCCTTACATCAGACTGACCTTGTATTAAAAATGAATTTAGTTACTAAATACTACCGCTCAAGCTCCCCTCACACTGGAAAAGTAAAAAGGTGAATATTAATTTGTGTGGCATAATTGTTTTTGAAAATAAGATTATCTGGTCATCTTACTGGAAAATGATTATAAACACTACTGAAGAATTACTGAACAGGAAAATAAGTCTCATTTCATTGTGACAGAGCAATGGAACAATCTGCAGTAGTAGGCGTGGTACGTGTGGTAACGCTTCCTTTAGTTTTTTGTATTGCACCCACCTGCTGCAGAGGTGCTGTGGTAACACCTTGCTACAGAAGCGAACGCGTTGCTCTGACGCCTCCAGATCTGATGTGAGACCCACGTATCTGCTTCTCAGAACCGTCCTCAGGTTCTCCACTCTTTTTTCTGGAAACCCAAGCAAGGGTGAACAATGTTTGAGTCATACGCTGTGAAAAAGTGATCAAATGTCAAACATATCCCCAAATAAGTTGGTTTAAGCAATCTGAATTGCAAGCGACGAAGAAAAAGTGCAAGCACTGCAACAATCACAAGGCAACTATCAGCTTAATACTTCTCTTTTCGAGCTGTCAATTGACAGCATTACAAAAAAAAAAACTGTTATACAAGCCGTGTAGCAAATATATGATGAACACCAACATGACTATCATGATTAAGCAGCACAATCATCACACATTAAACGATGTGTAGCCTAGTCAGGTTCCATCAAGAGAACAAAATATTTCTGCTTCAGCACTTCCTTGTGTATGTGGTCAGTGAAGTATGTATCTCAGCATAACACATAAACCAAACAGTCACATGCTGCGCATTAAACAGTTTTCACAACATCAGCAAGCAAATCACGTCTGCCCTTAGAGGGAGGGCTCAGCAAATTCATGAAATATCCCATGTGCATTTGAAAAGAGAATTGAGGACTGAAAACAACATTTATTTCTTGTTCAGCACACCTTCAACTTCGGTCTGGACTTCAATGGTGGTGTCCGGGGGAAGATCTATTTGAAAAAGAATTGAAGCATGTCTATTAAATGGAAGCAATGCAGGTAATGACACAAAACAAACTTTTAATCAAGTTGAACATACAGTAACAGGGATAACCTAAATCTGGCCTCAGAGAAACAGCCCTGCCTATTACATGGAGAAAGGAGAAAGTGCAGCGCCAAGAAACTGGCACCATGACATTCCCCAAACACCCGGGCATTGAAGAAGATACTCCACCAAATTTTTCAGCTGGCATGGAAAGGTAGGCTCTTAAACTGGTGAGATCATCTGATTTTTCTAATCTCATTTGAGAGAAGAATCATAATCCCAAATTTTCACAGTTGCCAAATCGGCCAAATGTCTCATGTTCCATAAGTAACAATGTGCCTTTGCATTTCACAAACAAAAATGTAGTGAAATATAATAACAAAAAATAGACAAGATTAGACATCACATTTCAACCCCAGTTACTTAAAGTGCTTTGATAATCCATCCATCCATTATCTATACCTGCTTATACTGTGCAGGATCATGGGGGCTGCTGGAGCCTATCCCAGCATGCATTGGGCAAGAGGCAGCAATACACCCTGGAAAGGCTGCCAATCTATTGCAGGGCACACACCATTCACTCACACACTAATACCTATGGGAAATTTAGAGTCTCCAATTAGCCAACCTGCATGTCTTTAGACTGTGGGAGGAAACCGAAGTACCCGGAGGAAACCCACGCAGACACAGGGAGAACATGCAAACTCCACACATAAAGGCTCAGGCTGGATTCAAACCAAGGTTGTGCTACCCAATGTACCACCGTGCAGACCTCAGGATGAAAATGGACACTCATTTCTTGACACCGCTGATTTCTTCTCTCTCTCTAGCCATTCATATTAAGAATATCACCAAAATAACATCACCAAAATCAGGAGCTTTCTGTCCTTACAGGCTACTGAAAAAAATGACTCATGTATTTTCTACTTCTAGATGAGATGACTGCAACATTTTACACACTAACCCTACAAAACTCGGCTGCTAGAATCCTGACTGGAACAAGGAAACATCACTACACTGGTTATTCATAAACTGCCAGGCTGAATTTGAAGTCCTTCAGCTTCAGATTGGCTATAATGCATAAGGCTGTAAAATGCACTTTAGGCTGAAATGAACTTGAATCAACCTTTGAGTTACAAGCCCAGTTTCCTATCCATTATGTTACACCCCACACTGCTATGATGAGACTGACGTACTATACAACTGGCAAAGCAGGGTATGACTTCAGTTACTGCACTGACCTTACCAGATTAGCATACCTTTACTCACAAATCAGCCAAGTGATAAATCTGAAAATAAAAAAACTCACATGCGGGAGTGTAATCCCCAGGGAGTAGGCAGTCTCTGGTCCTAGACATGATGTGCTGCTTAAAACCTGTAAATGGTACAGGTAGATATATTTCAATTGAATTTGTACATACAGGCACTCCACAGCAAATACAGGCATTCATCATTATACTGTGCGAATGATAATTACATAAATTAATATTAAAAGGTTTCTTTGCAAGGCCACGGCTTATAATTAGGCAAGTACAATCATACAATTTGTTTTTGAAAAACAAAAACAATGTTTCTGCAGACATTATTACAGTGTTCGGACATGACATAATGCATTATGTCATGTATATAGCAGCATAATGTGGGCTTTGTGGCATATAGTATTGTGTATAGTAAAGTGTTAACAAATTTACTTCTTTTGTGAAAGAACAGATAACATAGTATCTTACATTGTTTCCACCCACACAGTTCTTTTTTGGGAGAATCCTGCTCTCACTCTCTTAAACTAAAAACAATAACGATATGGTATTTACATGTGATTATAGTCTTATATCCTGTTTTGGAATTTTATTTCAGTTGGCACATTTCCAAATTCCATGGTCACTTTTCTTTTGTTCAATTCTGTTTTTTATTTATTTATTTATTTATTTATTTATTTATTTGTTTGTTTATTTATTTATTTTTAAAAGCCATCATAATTTTTAGGAGTACATCCAAATTCCAAAACCAGGCACATTATCTGGTGGTTTTGAGGACTGCAGCATGCAGGGACTTTCTAGCAGAGGTCAGAGACCATTGGAAAAGTGCACACTCATGTCTAGGCCAATGTCACATGAGCATCGCAGTACATGAAAATCCCGAAAAAGTCCCACTTCCTTTAGAGCTCTCCTGTGCTTGGGGAGGAGTAGCCACCTGAGGGCTTCAGACTTCCCCTTAGCATAAAACCAGTCAGCCTTCTATTCTTGTGAAAAGGAAGGGCAATGTTTGGCAACTGAGCATGGTAAAACTATTATAAAAAGAAATCAGCTACCGAAATGGCCATTGTAAATGAGAAATTGGATCACTTCAAAGTCATAGATAATCCTTTAACTGGTAGAAAAAGAAAAGCAATCACACAAACCTCTGAGCCTGGAGCAGGAAAGGGAACTTACCTTTACACTTGAAGTATGCCACAACAGCTGCACATACTGTGATGAACCCAAGAATCAATCTAAGCATCAAGGGGAACTTAGAGCTTTTCTCCGTCATCTTCTTAGGTATTTCATCTGTCAAGCAAAGATGGAAGAGAACAAATTCACACATGACTGAACGGTGATCCTGCTCCTCTAGGATCATGCCCTCGGACAAATGAATGAAGGAATGAATACACCACATTATATGAAATACACACTCCTGAGCATGAATTGCTTCCCTAAGTGGTTACATAACAATAATCCTCACAACTTCTAAACCTCAATAGTCAATGCACATACATTTGTTTTTACATTGGCTGTGTGCATTGAATGAATTCATCTGTAAACCTTTCATAGTTCAGTACTTATCCTTAAAGTGTACAATTGTACAAACAGCTTGTGCAATGTTTGATGTAATCAGAGTGGAACTTCACTCATGATTTAGCAGAATATAAATTCAGGATATAGATACACTACTGGAAACAACCTAGTGTCACAATGAATATTCCTGACTTCTCCAATCATTGAGATGTGAACTGATGGACAGATAATTCATGCATGCAATAAAACACACTCTCAGACACATAAACATATATGGTATGTATGTGTATACATGTATGTGTATACTTACATATAAACACACACACACACACACACACACACACACACGCACACGCACATGCACACGCACACAAGGTTTATAAAACAGTGATAAAAACACAATACTATTTATTTACTCATTTGGACCCATCAAGAAAGCATGTATCTTAGTTTTGGTCAAATAAGGCGATGTTTATGCTTTTTATGCTTGAAAACATTACTAACATGGTAACACATGAAAACCAATTTCTCAGCATTCTACAGAATTGAATGTCTTTAAGATCAACTTTCATTGGAAAAACTGAACTGAGGGTATAAGAAAACTAGGAGACTTGTGGGGAAAATATATAAGATCTCTTTAGATAGTACAAACTAAAGCATAAGGGGAGAGCCCCAAGGCTTTGACTAAACCAAGGGAAAATACTTAAACAGCACCTATCATGAGGTGGAAAAGCGACCAGGCTATTGTGGAAATCACCTGTTCTAGAACACACTGCCTTGTGGTGTACCATAACAAATAAACATAGTACCAGTACATCATACATAGTACATCATAGTGGCTATATGTCATCATATTTTGATATGATTTGTGTGTGTGTGTGTGTGTGTGTGTGTGTGTGTGTGTGTCACAAAAAGAAAATAAGTTAAAAAAAGTACTACCTGGAATATGGAATAGAACGGATCGGTCCATAAGCCCTTCCCCCACAAAGGTACACATGTAGGTGTTGTTGGAGCTTTTGACAGTTATTGTGCTGGTTATGTGGAACAGATCGTTGACGGTTGTGGCCACTGTGATGTTAGATTCCTTGGTTATGTTCCAGCCTGACAAGTCTGTCCAGACAACACTGGCCAGTGGATAGCCCTGGGAGTCACAGGAGAGCTCCACCCCTCTTTCATTCATCTTGATGCTTTTATTGATCGATTTGTAGGGAGCTAGAACAGATATGAATAGTATACATGAAAACACACAGATTAAACCTGTTGATTCATTGGTTCATTGGTCATAACTAGAAACAATGGAATGACATGTAATGCGGTTTTCGCATCTCAAAGAGAAACCAATAACAGACCTCTTACTGTAAGAGCAGTCTGTTTATAGTCGGCTCCCCCCATCTCCATCAAACATTGGTAAGTTCCGGAATCGGTTATCCTCAGATTGGAGATCTGCAGCACAGCCCGTCCATCCTTAAGCTCCTCCTTCATCAGCCGCACACGACTCCTGTACTGGGGGTCCGGGACCCTCAGGTCCTCCAGCCCGTTCTGCAGCCTGTACACCTCCACGGTAGGCTGAGGGTGGACACGGCTCCAGAACACAGACAGGCTCTGCTCAGTGTCTCCTGGTGGGAACGTGCACTCCATCGTAACATTGCCACCAAACTCAGCCTGCTGGGAGGGATGGGTCACCTCCACAGTGAATAGGGCTGAAGAGGACAACAAGGTGCGAACAACACAGAGAAAATGTTGGTGAATGCTAACCAGCCCTAGAATTCATTTTAAAGATAGATGGTGACATGAACAACAGTAAGTTAGGGACGTCACATACAATTACACGGCACGAAACTGCATTTCTACAGTAAAATGTTTGTAGAAATGTACATAATTTCACTGATTTTCTTTTTCTTCAAAACACTGTCAAAGTCACATAGAACAAGGGTAAAAACACATTATTCAATGTCATGCCATGACACAACAGGATTTATACAGTTAAATAACAGGATTTATACAGTTTTTTCCCCTTCCTTTTTTCATTGACAACACTGCTGCCATTTTTATGGGGTAGTTTTTTACAGTGTAGGTAAGTGACTTAGTTCTCTAAGTCACTTGCTACTATGTTTTGTAAGTCAGTATAGTCATTCAATGTTTGATAAAATGACAAATTGTAATAAGTAAAGACATTTTGATCAAAACACATAAACACAACAACAAAATACCTGAGACTCTTGCCCACAATACAACTTGCAAAATCAGAAAAAGGGCTCTTTCCATTTCACCTGGAGAAGAACTGAAAATCATCAAATCACCAAACAATTTTCTTGAAATTGAGTCAAATGTAAGACAAAAATCAAGAAAAAGGAATTAAATATGACCAACATCAAATACTCTGTCACAGAGAGTCATGTTAATTTTGTTCACAAGTTTAACTGTTTAACAAGTTTCAAGGTAATATGTAAACACCAAAGAACCACTAAAGATGATAAACAAAATAATATGATATAAATTCCTTTCAAGCTTTTTTCTTTTAAAAAGTGATTTTAAGTAAGGCTTTAGTATCAGTTTAGTATTTAGTTTCATGTTTAACACACACACAAAAATGTCAAATGAGACCTGGGGTTGGCTGGACTATTCAATCAAATGCAGTCTCCCACGTCCCGAGCCAATGTTTCATGTATCACACAGTACGTAACTTAAAGGAATATAACTGTCATCCTGCAAACACATCCGATGCACTTATCAAAAGTTCGTGTTTCCATAATGTGCCACCAACGGAAGATTTTTTGAAACGGGACAGCAACTGCTCTGCTTTGACCATTGGTAGCTATCACAAATTGTTTTCCATTATTAATATAATGCCAGTTTTTATACTCAGTAAATCATTAAAACAACCATTGAATGCAGTTTTACAGACGTAGCCTCATCAACCCGAACACGTAGCCAATTTCGTAAAGTTTGTGAAGCTTTTGTGACTCTTTTAAGAAACTTAATTTGCTTTGCACTTTCATTTTGTTAATACCGCGCATCAAAAAATATAATCTGAAGAAATCTGTTTACTGTACCTTCTCCGCTGTCAGTTCTCTCTTGTGCGGGCATTCAGTAACTTCCAATGTGCTTCTATCAAAACAGTATAAGCTACTTCCTTTTTGTGGACCCACCCCTTTCTGGAAGCAATCGAAGCTGTTTCGAAGCGTGTACCGCAACGTGAATATGGGAGGCACGATTGTATCGAAAATAAATTAATTGCATGGACATTCTACAAATAAATTAGATTCACAGCATGGATGTGTGGTCGAAAATCTGCAGGTCCTGCATGATGCTATCGAGTCAATATGGATCAAAATCCCTAAGGAATGTTTCCAGCACCTTGTTGAATCCATGCCATGCAGAATTCGGGGTGTTCCGGAGGCAAAGGAGGGTATTTAGAAAAGTGTACCTCATTAAGTGGACGGCAAGTGTATATTTTATGGGTGAATATGTTGTTAAAATGTTCGAATTGAAGGGGAAAATATGAGTGTGTGGCGTCATAGACACTCAGCTCACCCGGGCTGGTGAGTGGTCAGGAGCTGGTGGTTGGCCATTTCAAAGGCAGTGCTGAGGTCCAGGAAGATCAGTACAGATAACAGGTTAACAACTTTGTTCATTTAGAAAAGTATACTGCAACATAAATAAATGATTAAAAATCTAAACTGAAAATGATTCTTATTTGAGTCCTGGAGTCTTATCACACATTTTAAGCATAGAATAAATAAGAGAAAATTCAGCTTAGATATTAATATCGTTTTTCATCTATTTTAGCTCTCTGTATGATGAAAAAAATGCTATGGTGAATCATACTAAAACTGAATGAAGGGATGAGAAACAAAAGACTCATTTTGTTCAGCTATGTCAGTTGTACTGCAGTAAATTCCATTTAAATACTGAAAAATACAGTTTAGGTAAAAAGAGCTTTCCATTTTAAGCATTGAAAAGAAACAACATCATTTGAATATCCAAAAAGAGAAGATAACATGGCTGAAAAAATGTATCTTGTACATGTACACTACCGATAAAGGCTCAACTATTCAGCTTCAGCAAGGCTTTTGTCATGCTCAGGGCAGTTTTCAGTTTTCAGTATGAATTAGAGTCTGTTTACGGACCTCAAGTGAACTGAATCTAAGTATATGTTATTTTCACTTAAATTAACTATATAATTACAAGACACTGCTCAAATTCAGTCTATCACATCACTTTCAAGTGAATAAGTGTTGAATGAGGTGTGCTTTGTTAGGGTTGGAGTGAAAACCTACAGGACGGTAGATCTCTAGGAACAGGGTTGGTTGCCACTGCTGTAATTACATTACTGGCTCAACATACAAGGAAGTGTCACATCAATCAGTCCCTAGAGTGTACTGACAGTAACAAGGAAGTCAGCAAGCTTTTACAGTAACTAGATAAATTATGAGTCAATAAGTAAATTTAGACCTTGGAGTCAACATTCTCAGAGAAAGCTTTTAAAGACGGGGGAGAAACATACGGAAACCCTGCATTCCGAGTTCTGAAAAACCACGTATAATACTCTATACAAAGAAAAACAGGTGGAGTAGAATTAGGCCAGTATCCACTATGATTTACATACAGATGAGGGCACTGTCTCAGTACTGCACTAGCATGTACTAAGAGCATGTAACATCCAGACAACACAATAGGAACAACAACCATTACAACCAACCTAATTTTCACACACACACTCAAAATAAACTACATCAGAACTACGAGAAAACACACCAGAGCACAAAACTAATCAAAGTGCCATTGATCCCTAAAAAGAGAATAGACTGAAACAATGGATACAATGTAAATGCTATATTAAAAGGTTGTGTAAGTTGCTCTGGATAAGAGTGGCTGCTAAATGTCTGTAAGGTAATGTAATGTGACTAACTATTAAGAGTCAATCGGGACCAATAAAGCCGTTGTGTGAGCCGAGCTGACTGCTATTGCCCTGCCCCTGCATGTGAATGCTCTGCTTTGCTGTTCTATGCTGTTCTGGGGCACTATCAGTCCACTATCAATCTCTCTCATGGTTTCACATCTTGTAGATATGGTGTCTTAGCATAGATTCACAATCTTTAGGCACAAATATAGTGCTTAGCCTTCGCCCACTCTGTTTTCCACCCTGAGTCTGCTGCGCTTTCCCATGCCCTGAGTTTGCTGACTAGCCGGGTTTCTCCTGAGATTTCTACCCACCGGAGAATTTCTTCTTGCCATCGTAGGAGTGTTTTTCTTCCCATTGCAGTCTTTTTAAAAAAAATTTTTAATCTCACTGGTTTTGGGCCGAGTTTTTGTTTGCTCTATAAAGCGTCTATGAGAGAGTGTCTGTGTTCTGCCATTTTTTCTTACACCAGGCTATATTTCTTATTAAATTTATTTTAATCTGAGTTTAAATTTGATTCTGAAATGATACATTAACACAGTGCGCTTATATATTTGCGTATACATGTAAGAAACTGTTGAATGAATGAGTCTCAGCACTTGACATTGTCATGTGTTTTTGAACAGATACCTCCAGCACAGTTCCACTGCCATGCTTTCATAAATATTAATAGTATTTATATTTATTATATAATGGAAATAGCATCAAATACAATTTTCACATGTATTTTACTATTGATTGTAGATTTGAGCACCTGAATTGTTACAATTTTCTTCTCTTCAATGTTGAAGTTGTTGATGGTAACAAAGATTGACGGTTGCATTGCACTAGCTAGGTGCCCAGGGCTCAGGTCATTTCATAGGAACTGGATAGCTTGAGGTTGTTTGACTTGTAGTGAAAAATATCCCCATAGACTGAAAAAAATCACCTGCTTAGTCCCATTGGTAGAAGCAGCAAACTTCCCACGCTGCAGTTCTACTGCCGAAATCCTTCTTACTAAAAGTAGGTTGCACCGCAATCTGATTAGTCATAGGGGGTACAGATCCACAACATGTGGTTCCCCACATGTACAGCTCTGGGAATAAATGTGAAGCAAGTAAGATATATCTATGATTACACAGCCAGGAAATTCTGTCTTTTCAAAACCAATGATGATGCACTTTCATTGTTTCATTTAGGTCAAGGAAGTGAGAAACATTTCCTGTCCAGTAAGTGGCAGCTGTATTTCCCTTCTGAATACGTGCCTTAAATCCTGTACATTTGACCTCAGAATAGTTTTTTATGACTACAACTTTCATAGCCTTTCTGTGTTTCAATAGTTACTCTAAACGACTACAGCTTCAAATACCAGGTGTATTGAATTTAAAAAAGAAAAGCTGAACCCAAATTCCACTATACTAACATTTACATGTATTAAATATCTTTTTTGAAATTAACTCACTTTTGACATTAGCAAAGACTCATTTAACGCACTTTTGACATGAGCAAAGCACAATTAACCAATTTTTGGCAACGGTCAGTAACAGCTTTTCAACTCCCACACAGCTACCAGCTGTTCTGCCTCAGGTTCAGGTGTATCAGCATACACTTCTGAAAAGCTGTGAACCGTATTTTATTAAACCCAATTCATTGTTCATGATTTGAGTGTGAGTGAAATATTTATTTGATTTTGAGCCCACTGGTTAATTTGAATTTCCTTAATCAGAATCAGAATCAGAATGGTCTTTATTTGCCAAGTGTGTTTACACATACAAGGAATTTGACTCCGGTTTAATGGCTCTCAATTTCCTTACACAAAAGAAAAGAGTAACACAAAAGAAAAGAGTAACAACACAACAATCTTCACAGACATACACAAGGAATGACTATATACAGGATAAAAATAGTGCAGGATACAAATAGTGCTGTAAACAGGATACAAATAGTGCAAAGAAGTGAAGAGTGCAAGGAGTGAAGAGATAAATATTAAATGGTAACAAAAAAGAAAAATTACGTTACTTTATATGCATATAGGTACAGTGGGTATTATAGTGTTCCAGGGTTATTGCACCGTGCCACAGTGAGTTAACTGTTCATAAGTGTGACAGCAAGGGGGAAGAAACATGTTCCTGTGTCTGGTGGTTCTGGTGTACAGTGTTCTGTAGCATCTACCAGAGGGGAGAAGTTGGAACAGGTTATGTCCAGGGTGTGAGGGGTCTGCAGTGATTTTCCCTGCCCGTTTCCTGACTCTGGAGGTGTACAGATCCTGGATGGTGGGCAGGTCAGCACCGATAATCTTTTCTGTAGACCTGACTGTCCGTTGTAGTCTGTTCCTGTCCTGTTTAGTGGCCGATCCAAACCAGACAGTGATGGATGTGCAGAGAACAGACTCAATGACTGCTGTGTAAAACTGGATCAGCAACTCCAGGTTGTATTTCCTGAGCTGGCGCAGGAAGTACATCCTCTGCTGGGCCTTTTTGATGATTGTGCTGATGTTGGACTCCCACTTCAGGGCCAGCTGTTTAACCTCCCGTCTGTATGCTGACTCCTCTCCATCTCGGATGAGGCCAATGACTGTTAAAATATTACAGTTTTTCTTGGTTTTTTCCCCCACATTATAAGGATAACATTGCCACAAATAATTTATTTGAAAAAATATGGGCCTAATTATGTAGATTTGTGTTAAGGAAAAGCCAAATGCTGTTAATTGTGTCAATGTAAGTAATCACTGACAGTAGGTTTACCACCTCTCCTTTCATTAATTGATATTGATGCGCGCAAAGCTGCACTTTTCTCAGCATTGATAAACTTTGTAACAACTGGCAAATAGCATTTGGCCTTCCATTTTAGCATGGGCATTCATTTTTCAACTGTATCCCTGAATTTATGCAAAGATATTTGGGAATTTGCCTTAATGTACTGTTTTGAATTGTAAAGTCCAGAGAGGTAGTTCTTGTCAAGCCTGGAAGTGGGAGGTTTTGTACATCCAGAATGCAAACTTGTTTGGTGTATTAAAAAAATTAATAAAATTTTAAAAAATCATGACAGTCAGTCATGCCAGTCGGTGATGTTTTTGCATCTATGCTTCACATTGCCTCCAAAACTAAATTGACATTTTATCAGAGGTGGAAAGTCCAGGGGTCTGAAAGTAAAAGTCCTGTCATGTGTTTGTTCCACCCATGAACTCAGGCAGCTGGTTTCACTAATTAGTTATACCCCTAGGCTGAAGAATTGTTCTAATTAGTACATTCAGGTGATTGGAACAAAATATTGGGGAGGACTTTCGGAATCTGGATTTTCCTGCTCTGCATTTTATGTAGAAATGGATTGTGCTCTTATTGGAGTCCTTTCATTATTGAACAACGTTGTATTGACTAAACTTCTCCACTAGAGTGCAGGATTATGCTGTTTTCTCAGAGCTGAAGATTATTTTTGTTGTAATCAATGCATTATAAAAAATGTCACTTTTATATGTGTACATTCTCGGTCAGTTTACATTTTTAGAATCAAAATTTGTTGTTAAAAACACAGTTGTTTACCTGACCCTGGATATATGTTTATAGTCACAGTCTGCCTTGAATCAGGTATGTGTTGAAAAAAGGTTAGTAACACAGATTAATATAACAAATGCAAAAATACAACAAATTTGGGGAAAAGCATTTGTCAGCGGAAAATACATAATGCAATATTTCTGTCATGCATGCTAATTTTTTAACATAGCAAAGCATGCTTTCATATATATATATACATACAAATGTGTGTAATGTCAAAAAATCGAGTTGACTGGGTTTTGCAAATTGCAAGCAACTTTTAAAACGACTGTTTTTATATTTTGTGGTGGATAAGTTGAGAGTGGGTGGTTCTGCTTCTTTCACACATACATGAGATATTTTAGTAGAAGTTCTGTTTGCTCTGGGTTTGTCATTTTCTAACCTTAAACCTCATGGTCTGCTCACATGTTTGAGCCCATCTGGTGATTCAGTGATGAGTAGTGATGTCCTGGTGAGTGGTTTGAGAACACACTCAGAGCCAGGGCCGGCCCGTAAATACGAAAATAACGTTATTTACCTTAGATAAACATTTGATCGTGTGGCCCCCCCGCCCCCCGCCCCCCAGCGATTGTGGCCCTAAACAACTGCATAGAGCGTTTATGCCACGGGCCGGCCCTGGTCAGAGGTTAGAAATGGTGTGCTTTATTGCAATTGTTAAAAGAGGTTACTTTGCACCAAACAAAAAAGCCATTTCCTCATTTTGTGGTTTATGCGTTTTTGATTTATCTCTGCCTTTGCGGCAATCAATATCTGTGATTTGTGTTTGTGGAGCAACAATGTAATTATCACAGGGAGACCATAGAATCTGACAGATTTATTAGGCCGACAGTATTGTTCTCTTTTCCCCAAGAATCTAAAAAAATAATGACAAATAAGCTCTGATTGATCTTTCAACGTCTTAAACTAGGTTTTGGCATTTCTTTGTTAAGGTTATTTTTATGAGTCTAGGGTCTCAGGTAAATTCCAGTATAGTGAATTTATGTTTTTTCTTGTGGTTTAACTGATCATTTCAGTACTGTGAGCATTGACATCATATGCGTCCTTGCAAGAACACTCTCCTTATGAATTGCAGTAAGTAGTGCTTTATTGGTCATACCTAATAAAGTATACACCTCTCCAGTACTGGGTAGCACCTCTATTTTCCTTGAGAACAAGCGAGGTACTGGAAACATTTTGGTCCATAGCTGACTCGAGATCATACATTTCTTGCACATTTTTCAACTGCACATTCAAACTACAAACCTCCCATTCCATCCTATACCAAAGGTGCTCTTCAGCATTATTCAGATTGAAGTATCCTTTTGAAAAAGGGTAGACTGTGGCCATAAATTGATGCGCATTAACAATGTTTAGGTATGATGTGGCATTCAAATTATGCACAATTGGTATTAAGGGGCCTAATGTGTGCCAAGAAAACTTTCCCCACATCATATACACCACCATCACCAGCCTGCACCATTGACACAAGGCAGGATGAGTCCATTGATTTACACTCTTTACGCCAGATTCAGACCCTACCATCTGCATGTTGCAGCAGAAATTAAGATTCGTCAGACTAGGCGATGCTTTTCTAGTCTTCAGTTATCCAGTGTTGTTGACCACATGACCACTGTAGGTTCATCTTCCTTTTCTTAGCTGACAGGGGTGGTCACCCAGCTTGGTGTTTTGCTGCTGTAACACATCTGCTCCAAGGTTCATGCCAACACCACACCAATGGGCATCATACCAGTTCATTTCAAAACACCTGAACGGTAGTGCTACAAATATGGTAATAAAAGATCTTTCTAATCTCAATGATTATAAGTCAGGAAGAATTTTGCCCTTACACACTGTGAACCAGGAACTTTAAACTTTGGTGGGGTTTCACCTTTAATGCATCAAAAAAATGTGGACAGACATGTTTGTAAGGTTCACAGCTTGTAAATATCACGAACTGAGAAAACAACACTACAGTGCATTACTGTAGATATGGTCAACAACATTTTAATTTTACACTTTAATTTATAGGTTACTTACACCAGGTGGTGTTTTTCATATGAAATTAAAACTAGAACTAAATAAGACCAAAACATTCAGAATTTTAACACCAGCAAATCTGCTGTGTGTATAAGGATGGACAACTACAGTTGACAGCATTCACACCTCTGACACACTCTGAAAAACACACACATAAACACAAAGACACACACGTTTGTGCCTCTGACACACACTGACAAACACGCAAACACACACACACACATATAATAAAATAAAATAAATTGACAGGTAACATTATGTCATGAAGACATGCCAGCAAAGATGGAGGTTGGAAAACTGAATTCAGTTCAGTATTTACACACATATGGGTAAACCACATGATGCACAATGCTCAACTCAGATTTCTATGCTGGTCTCAAAAAGCAATCTTGGTGGTTCTGTGAGAAAATTAAACCCAGCAAGAGTGGTTTGGTTTGACCAAACAGATTAGCAAATATAATCAATGCAAATCTATTGTTTATTTGGTTACTCATTCAGAAAATAGGGAAATTTCCTCTTCAAGAATTGCTTAAACAAAATTGTCTGTGTAGCTTGTGTTGTAAAAGAAGGGCAATGAACATACTAATTGTTTGGAACTTCTTTACAATCCCTGTAATCTGCAATGTGTTTCACCTCCTTTGCACTTCACTAAATAGATTATGACAGCTTTATATATTGTTGTTTTATGTACAGCCTTGGTAATGAAAATATATTGAGCACTTCAGAAAGCCTGAATTCAAAAAGACATTAAAGCACATCTTTACTGCTGATCTCTTCTCCTGGATTTTGCGCCCTGTAAGCTATCTCCAATGCGATGACGCAGCCCAGAAAATGGGCCTGAAATCAATGTCTCTGTAATGCCACAGACAATTAAATTACTGCAGATGAGAATTCTCACCTGTCAGATGATTATCAATGAAATATAAGAACAAACTGTGTCCTCCTTGCTTTACTATTGTTCTAGTCAGGAAAAACTCGCTGGTGAAAGTATTAGATAGAGACCAGCAGAGCACCGACCAGTTTATTAACACCATTTCCTATGTTGCCCGCTATATTAAAGCTTCGATGTGTTGTATTTCTTCCAATAGCGCTCCCAAAGGGTTTGATTTAAAAACGGAAGCCCTGAGTGGTTTCACTGATTCATTTAACTGACAGTGGAACTGCTGATAAATTGGGAATGATACATGTTAGGAACAGAGCCACGGTTCTGAAAGCCAGAATGGATCATAATCTGAGTAACTGTCTGCATGTTACAGCAGGCATATAAGAGACATATTGTTCTGGGTTTCCTTATGGCCAGTTGCAGTCCTTCTACTGAAGGCATGAATTCTGGATTCACTATTTGTCATTTCAATCATTTATCCACTTTGTATAGAAATGGGTACAAATTAAATTCAATATTCAAAACTACTTCAAGAGAATTTATTGAATTACGCAAGTGATTCTGTTCTGCTACCAAAAAACCAGTATACTTGTGTCAATTCTTATCAGACAAATGACTGTCAGTTGCTTAATTCAATAATTTAATTTGTTTCAAATCTTCTACCATCGAAACCAATTGGCCTTCATATTTTGCTTTCAATTTCTTTAAGCAAATTCTTGTTTGACAGTTTAACCTGCCTTTATGCCTTTATGAATATTCATAGTGTATTATGATGTAATTCTATTTATAGGTCTGTTCACTCTGAAACTATTTATTCACAGAGTAAAATATCACCACAACAAAGAATTTTTTCTGACCACCGGACAAGGTTAATGTGCAGTCTTACGAGGTTCTCACAAACGGAACATTTACTACTTATTATGATGCATAGGACAAAATATAATCTGGTGCCAATATGCATACTCAAAAGCAATTTAAATATGAATTGATGGACCTTTTCTCATCACATTAAGCAGAGCACACTTAACCTTTGACACAGCCTTGCTAAGAATAAAGGATTGTGAGACAATAAGCCATTTTCCACAGCAACAATAATGAGGAGTGAGAATGTTACCTCGAGTAGTAAACAGGAAACCAGCTTAGGATAACCCACCTGACCTTGCCCAGGTTTACTTGCAAATAGAAATAATGCTAATTTCTGGATGTGAAAGGGGTCCTTTTACCTCTGAGGGTATGTCCAAGCTTTTGTCACCAATCAGAACAATAGCTGGGATATTCAAAGGTTTTGCAATGATATGAGCTATGCTAAACAAGTACATACATCCCAGTGGAAATACACTTTTCTTTTTGAATGCAGAATGGTCATGTACACTCACATTAAACAACCATTTTAATACTATGCAGATCTTGCACACACACACACATTAACACCTCTGTTAAATCCTCAGCTGAAACATTCCTATACATTTATGAATATTTATTTTCTGCATGTACGCGTACTTCATTGATGTGTATTATATGAGCATTTCATCTGTGTATGGGGTAGGATAGGTCTTCAGCATAACTCAAAAGCTGAATTCCAGATTCACTTGAACACATTCTAGAAAAGAGATAAAGGGAAATTTGTCTATAAGCTTTCACCTGGAAGGTATGGGGTAGAGATCTTGTGGCAAAAAATGTCAATTTCATTTTATATAGCAAGCATTAAAACAACCCAAGTTGCAGATAAAGAATGGAGTTTTATACATGGGGGTATATTAAGTCAGGGGTCAATTGTAATTCACTATTGTGTGTATGCACATTTGTGTGTGTATGTGAGTGTATATGTTCTCAAATTTCAAAATGTAATGATTAATTTGTACTTTTATAGTGCATGCATCTCAATGTAATTGTGTGTATTGTGTAATAAAGGAACATTAATAAAATTGAAGATTGCAATGTAATTTTGACCCTGAAAGACATTGATCAACATGCGAAATAGATTTTTCATGGACACATAGGACATAAATATCAAATAGCAGGCAAGACTGGATGTATATTTGTTTGGAGTGCAGGCAGGTGGCGGGAGGTTATGAGATGATAGTCCCCTCTCTCTGTTCCTGCGTCACAGGGACAGAACTAATGCGTGATTCAGATCAATACCGCAGCTCCAAGGACGTAGCGCTGCCTCATAAGTCCCACTCCAGTCACCTCTGTGGAGAATTATTTGTCTTTACAATTCTTTCTTCCTGCTCCTGTTTCTTTGATTGAGTTTTTTTTTCTTTGTACAAATCTTATTACTGACCCATTTTGCGACTCCGTCTGTCAGAATGTGCCCTGGAATGCATATGCGTTTTATTACAAAAACCTCCATAATGCATTGCGAACAGTCGTGGACATGCCACCTCTGGTAATCTATCATCTGTCCACATGGTATAAACCAGGGAGGGCATTTTTAAATAAGATGTTTTGTGCATGGGTGTAAACAATGAATATGCATTTGGAAAATGTTTATTGTCATAACCTTTGCTTATTACTATCATCATATCTATTAATTTTTTACTGTCACCAGTGGGAGGCATGTTGACACTTTCTGGATGGATCTGAAGATTCTTGCTCATCTTCATCATGGAATTTTTCTAATTGAATTTACCACAGATATGTGAGAGGGGCTGGTGGCAATTTACAAAAAAAAAAACAAAAAAAAAACAAAAAAAACAATGTAACGTGGGGTTCCGGGCAGGTGAACATCCTGGCATAGACCAAGAAACTTATCCTCAGTTCAGACTTCAGCAGTTCTTCTTTCCTGGTTGGTTTCCCAGTGTTCAGTCTGCACTTGTTTGTCCTCTTCCTTGATTGCTTGCTGAGTGTTGTGCTGTCTAGGCAGCTGGAGCCACAGGTGGCAATGCAGATCCCCTGGTATATGCAATCTTGGCATCACTATCGTATTGGTTCAATTCAGAGCCAACACAATAGAGAGGATTAATGAAGACCCATGGACAAGACACAATCTTATAATATCAGATGAGGTGGAAAATTGCAACCATGGAAATAAAACATTTGAATATAACTAGTACTGCATGCACACATTGGAACATTATGCTGCGTATATACAATGAAGTACAAAATCTTGTATATTCAATATTCTACATCAGACGTGTCAAGTCCTATCCGAAAAGGGATGTTGTTTTAACACCTGATTCTATTTAGTGCTGTCTTGATGGAAGACTGTAATCAGTTAATTAGTTGAATTAGGTGTCATAATGCGGGGCTAAAACAAAAAAATGCACTCACATCAGCCCTTTCTGGGTAAGATAAGAAACCCTCTTCTAAACCCTTTTCTGGGAATGTTCCAAGAATGGAAATACTTAGCTGAGACCTTGGTTACATGGATGACAAGTAAATATGTGGCCATTCTGAAGCTATGTGTCGTCAGAGTGTGAGTCACACAATGCAGAGACTGAGGATCTAACTGAGCATGAAGAAAAGCAGCTTGGTTCCATTCTCAATTTGCACAGTGCACGGCTGAAGCTCCTAGACTCTCAACCCAAAAGTATTTTTCCTACTCGACTGGGTCATTATGTTGGCACTGCTTACCTTTCCTACTTTGACCCCAAAAATGTTGAAAAAAGTATAGTTTTAGAACTATCAGTAGGAACACAATGCAGTGCCAATCTGGGTGACAAGACTAGGTTTGACAAGGAAGAAGGTGTGTGTAGAGTCCACAAAGAGACAAAGAGAGTAGAGTATAGATATTGATGCACTACAGACAGACTGTTGCGTGGTGGAATTGTGAGGTTTATATATAGGTTTATATATTAATACAGAGTATACCAGCCTCAGTGTCATGCCATTAACTACAATGCTTATACAATATCTGTCACATTTCTATTGTATATATATATATATATATATATATATATATATATATATATATATATACATACACACAAATATTTTTGCTGTAGGTCTGCTGTAGTTTTCCAACCATGGCTCAAGCCAGCTTCTCCACATAACAAAAGCCAGGATTAGCCTGTATCCAAATACAGAATTTAAAAATAAATCCTGCAACTGAATTATGTGCTCCCACCACAGCCTAATGTTTCATAGCTTTTAACTGCCTCTGCAGTTTAGAGTGGCACCAGCTGCTCCTACCGGAGCTATTGCATTAAGTCTGTGTAGCAATATGCACAAAACACTGTAACGCCTGTGTGTACTAGTACAATGTGGCTTCAGCCCAAGGAAATAAACAAAGTCAAAGTGTTTTTATTTATCAAGTGCACAGTATAACACAGGGTCATTTTGAACAATGAAATTCTTAGGACATCGCTACGTAGTAAGCAAAAATATAACAAGAATAGCAAAAATATCAAAAATATACATAGCAGAAAGAGCAAAAACTCTAGCAGCAGTACCACAGTAAACAAACTAAAACTGAAATAATGTTTATGATTATTAGAATATCGCTGTTCTGGTGATGAGGATGTTGAGGATGTATGAAGGCCACATGGAGGAAGCTAAAGAACTGTGTTGACATTGATATATATACTTGAAATATCACTATAGACAGACAAATTGATAAACACTGATACAAAACTGATCAGTATTTTTTCATTTTGCAACCTCAAAAACTGTGTGAAAGACTGAATTGATCTGAATTAAAAAATGAATAAAATAAAATAAGGGACTCTGAAAAAATGAAACACATATTTGATCTTTTTTTATCAGTTTTATGTTGTATAGTGTTGCTTTCATGTGCAAAATTGAAATATACATGATCAATTTACGTAATTCACGTTGGTAAGGGTTTAACGTTTAGAATGATATTAAATCAATGAAATAGGTTTTATTAATAAAAATATCGATGTGAAACAAATATTCATTTTATATTAACACATTATGTGCAGTGTTGCTGTGTTGTGTTGCCCTGTTGCAATGTACATCAAAGAACACTCTGCAACCCACCCCCTATTTTTCTTTCTAAAAAGGCATTTACATTTTCAAGTTATTCTAATTGATAAAAACCAGTCCAGTATATTTGTACATTGCTCGATGCTAATGTGTACATAAAGGATTAAAATACCACAGCACAGTGTATTTTGACCAATGTACACAGACTTACAGACCTGCATGAAAACAACAAAGCATAATATAATCTAATGATATGATTACAACGGGTTTTATTTAGTATTTTCATTATATTAATTATAGCATTGTGACTGCTTCGTTTGCGCTAACGGTGGGCTTGTGCCTCGGAATAGAGCCCAAAGTATCAATAAAGTAGTTGTGACACATTTTCATCCCATTAGGATAGGAGCAAACACTTTAATTAATCGTGCTACAGTAGCAAATATTTCAGAAAATTGATTACATACCTATCTGAGGTGCTCGCTACATCACAATACTTATTCAGTGAATTGCAGTTTACGACATATTATGTTGATTAGTTTATAACCCATGCCCTCAAATAATTTCGCAGTGCTGACCCCAGTGCATTTCTCATCAGTGAATACGAACTGGAGGTTCATTGCCTCTTTTCCCCATTTTTTTTTTACAATTTCCCTGAGGTCTTCAAATGTTGAGAAGAATCACAGCAATGCCAATTCCCAATTAAAATTCGGAATTTATTTGTGATTTCTGTTACATTTAGAACCAGTTAATTTCCCATGTATTGGGGATATGATGCTTTAATGGGAATGATATCTGTACTGAATTAGTCATACTTTACGTACTGTTGAAGGGGTCATTTGTTAAAAACGATTGTGGGTGTGGGGTCGCTCAGAGACAATGACATGACTCAGAGGATGTGGGGTCGGAAACGAGCCTATAAAAGTGGACCGTTAGTGGACTGTCGAAACGGTAGGTAAGGGATCTAAGGTAGCCTACGGGTACTCATTTCCTTATTGCTCTGATAACTTGGGTGCAAGAACAATAGTTGATTAGGAAGCCTGCATTCCGTGAAAAGACAGGCTGGTTCTCTGAAGAGAGCTGTGAGATTTAGCCCATATTGGAACAGAGAAATAGATAAACTTCCGAAGTCAATAAAATGCATAGGTTTCCATCCGTGATAATTGTGTTTGTCAGCATTGTGGCTATGTGCACTGGTACTGAAGGTGAAAGCAAAGCTGCCTTGACGAGAGACTATGGGGTGAAACTGTGTGGCAGGGAGTTCATAAGAGCAGTAATCTTCACCTGCGGAGGATCCCGGTGGAAAAGATCTGGACAGGTGGAGTCACTTCAAAACAGCAACAAAAGTAAGTACATGCTGCTTTTTCTACATTCATTGTTTTCAGCTATGTCAATACAAATAGCCTACATTCTTTTTACAACATAGCCTACCTTTGCCGATACATGAAGGAATTTCTGTTCAAACTCTGATGCCTCCTGTAAACTTTGTGGACGTACATTTTAATAGCCTATAGAAAGAAAAACTAAAAGCGTTTCGAGGATTTGCATAAACTCCATAGACTTGATGTCCATGCGCTTTAATTGGATATGTGAAATGTTGATTTTATTGATACTTACTGAATTTAACAGATTGAAAGGCAACTTGCCGATTCCAAATAAAACAGGCTCCAAAACTTCACTGACACGTAGACTACACATGAATGGACTACTTTTTCTTCATTAAGGAGTGGGATTCCACTCTAAATAAAATCAGGAATTTATCTTATACAGTCGAATACAGTGTATGATGCCAAAGATTGTGGAATGTTCAGATGCATATTTTAATAAGGCCATATATTTTCCAGTTTTTTTAGACAGAAGTAGGCAGGGTATAAATGTCTCAGAGTCTATCAAATAGGCTAATAGGCTATCAGTACTTTCAATAGAAGTTTTCTCAGAATCCCCAAAACATTTGACTCTTTCCTTGATGCTATAAATGTTCATAATAAAATCTGTTAGCCTACTAAAGCATAGCCTACTGTATGTTAATTAACCTAATCGTTTCGGAAATGTAGCCTACCGCCCGAAAAGTAGCCAAGCCACATTCAGTTGAGGAGGAAAGTGTAGCTTCAAGACCACAGATAGTTCTTAATTTTGGTTCAATTGACTAGGGTCATATGTGAAACAGGTGTCTGATTTTATTTGGTGAAATTCTTTCAAGCCGCGCGCGCGTATGTGTGCATGCGTGTCCTGTTTAAAACCTTTTTAATCAGTGCGTATTTCGGCGTCTGGACAGGCCTACTCTTAACAGTTTCCCGTAACACAATCCAGATACCTCCGTTGAGATTAAGATCCAAATAAATCATTAGGACGTGCTTCTTATATTGTACCGCGTTATATCAAACATGTTGCAACTTGCAGCATATTATGACAGTCAATACTACGAATATATTACAGTTAAACGTGAAGCTAATTCATCCTTGAAATTCTAATCCATCAATTTTTCTATGATTAGCGATAATCAAATCAGATGATCCTTGGTTGGTAACTCCCCGGTAAAACATGGAGTAGCCTAGTACATGAGGATACCCTAAAGAAAGCCAATGCGGTTTCAGATATTTTTTTCTTAGTGAGTCTCGGTTGGCCAGACGGATTCATAAATATAGCCAAAGCCACATTCGAAGCAAGGGGTTTCTGTTCATTTTTTATTTGTGTAAATTTATTACAACTCAGCCTTCCTGTTGTCTCTACAGATCCTTTCCTGCTCAGTCCTAACAGCGACCTCTCAGAGAGTCGGGACAGTCTGAGCTGGATGCAGAGCGCACTGGCAGCCCTGGAGCAGCCTCAGAAGCTCAGCACTTCCCTGGCGGACCTTCTCAAAGAGCTGGGGGACCAGAGCGACTACGAATCAGAGGCCGAACCGGACCAGGACAAGAAACCGCAATGGGAGAGCAGGTGGAAACAGGGGCTGGTGATGACGCTGGGGAGCGGTCCCAAAATCCCCTGGCCACGTCCCAACAGACAGAAGAGGAACTTCTCTTTGGGCCTGGCAGGAATGTGTTGCAACCAGGGCTGCACCAAGAACGACATCGGGCGTCTGTGCTGAGGCAGAGGGGGGATGGAGTGGCAGTACAGACGGGCTGTGCTGCTCTCGGTCCTGCAGCTTTATTAATCCCATCATTGCTCATGACACTGGGTGCCGGGAAGATTATGAGTCCATGTGATGACAATTTGGGGTGTTTCATTTAAAAGCTTGCAAATATCCAGTGTTAATTCAGCCCTTAACAGATAACACTTGGTCCAACTCTGGGATGTGGGACCAAATGTTATGTTAAAAAGTTGAACTAACACTGTCAGAGTTGAATTAACACTGGACGTTTTTTACTGTGTATTTTTTTAGGATTGGGATAATTTGTTTATTTGTTTATTAATTTTTTTAAATTTATTTTGCAGGCCTCTATCTATTTTATACTTATAGTACCACTGGTGTTATTTATTTATTTATTGGGGTATACATTATTTATAAAACTCTGTAAGAAATCATGATGTTAATTAATAAAAGAAAAAAAAAAAACAATCCCTCTTGAAGCACCCAAATGAATTGAGACCATTGATCATTAGCAATACCTGGCTGAATTACCCAGGTGATAGAATACATTACATGTGAAAAGCTGTTAAAATCCCATTAAATGTCATAGCAAATACTTTGTTGGAGTTTTCCAATTGCATCTTGCCATGAACAGCAGCATTTTTGATATTCATACATATATTTATGACTATCCATATTTTAAGAGGCTACCTAAGATTCCTGGATGAAATTACTGTGGTGAACACTATCCCAAGACATACCCTGATTTCCTCCAATGAGATGCATCATAAAACTATTCCAGGAACTATTTACCATTGCATTGGTCATTTCTATTACAAACCTGCCTTTGTCATAATTAGTAGTTCTGCACCAAGGGAAAATTGAGTTATGAAGTCCAATATTACCAAGCCTGGTATTGTTCTTGCTATGCATTGTCATTATGGTTCCCTCAGTATATCTCAGCTCATCCAATAACACTTTCATTTCCAAACTATTATAAAAAAAATCATATAAAAATGGATATACCGATCTAGGATGAATATGTTGCACATACTTCTCTAGTCTAGTTTCAGTTCCACTTGCATTCTGAGTGCACAAAAGAGCCGTCTAACTCATTTTTAGAGCAGCCACATTTCAGTATCCAATTACTATAGACCACTCATTTGCATGGGCTACACTTGTGTTCAGTGAAGTACATTTCCTGGTAAGTGGGAAAGGGAGTTGTATCAGTCAGAGGTTACCAACTGTCCTCAGTGAGTGACAGACCTCTGCTCCAATCTGTTCTGGTTACAGTACAATAATGGCCTATAGTGTGGAAAAAATATGACTCAGTTAAATTCAAATTCTCCTGGTCCAGTGCTGTGGTTCTGCTGGCTACACAGGAGTTTACACGTGACACGAGATTATTGCAAGCCAGACAAGAGAGGTGGCAAGGATGCATCTTAGGAACATGAGCGGCCAAACCCCAATGAACACACGAGAGGCGTTCAGGCAGCTGGGATTTCTGAGGGCACACACAGTGTCCCAACCCAAGTCAGGACCACTTCAATATTACTGCACTGGATCAACGGTGTCTGCCAGCGGTATAAGAAGACCCACTGACTCACAGGTTCAGTACTAAGCTACAGAACCGCACAGAACCAGAAGAGTAGAAATCAGTCTGGAAGCCAACAAGACCAGAGGCTCGCAGACTTGAAGATGAATTATGAAAAGGAACTGGAGAACATGTCACATCACTCACCTTAAGAAAACACTGCTTTTGCATGGAATCTATCCAGCGGACCTTTCTTGTTTCATCTGAACAGACGCTTCAACCTTTTATATAGGTAAATTATCAGTGCTACACTAATGGAGCAGTCACCCGTACACAGGAAAATTAAACACACTGGTGGACGGGAAAAAATGTAGTTTAGGGGAGGGAGAGGTATTATTTTTACTTTGTGATTTATGCGTAGAATTGACCACAGCGTTATTGACTTAAGGTTCAAAAAACACTTTGGCACTGAAAACATGTTTAGTTGCAGTAATATATCATTTATTTATGACATGGCCTGCACAAAAATTACTTACAAAATTATATTTGTATTTTACATGCAATTACGCAATATTTTCAAAACAAGATTTTCATTTACATTCAGTGGGTAAATTCTGCTCAAATATAATTCATGTACTTTTAGAGTTTAAAAAACTTCTTTTCATGGTCATATATTATTTGTAAAAAATAAAATAAAAACAACAAAAATAAAAAATAAGACAATATGTTCACTTAAGAGATTTTCTTAAGAGGGGGGATCAGGTACGAAGGCCAGCAGTGCTGCCAGTAAGAACATACAATGCCGGAAGACAAGCACTATAACAAAAACAAGACATTTTGCATAAGTAAATTACTCTCCTCTTTTTGTACTTTTTTTTTTTTTAATGAAGCCTAGCTACAGCTGAGATGGCACATGAGCAACAGTGAAACAGAGCCGGAATGGCGGCTCCTTCCCAGCCACGGTGCAGGCCAGGGCCACACCACCCTCCCACAGTTTACGTTTTTGCTTGAATGCGAGAAACAGCCAATGGGCAGTCTCTCCTGGCAGAGGGGCACTTGTGTGGGTGCCGGAATGTCCAGTCTTACTGTCGTTGGAGCTCCAATGAGATCCCTCCCTCTCAGGAAAAAGAAAAAGAAAAAAAAAAAAGAAGCAAAAATAAAACACAAACATACAAATGATTCATTTTCTTAACACTATCAACTCATGTATGCTACACTAATGATCCTGTCTGGCCTTTTTCACATGGAGGAACTTGCATGATACCTTCGACCACAATCTGTACATTTACAATGGTCATGTCACAGCATCTCATAAAGAATCATAAAAGAATAAACATCTAAAAACACTCCTGTCTCTGCAAGTCTTGTTTCAAAACTGAGCTAGTAGGTTCATTTCAGTGCCAGAGCATAACACACATACTGGCTTGCACTGCCAGCTTGCTTGCTACAGGCATTGAACACAAATGCAACGCAGAACGCTGAAAATGACAGCCCTTAACTCTACTGCTCCACAGCGCTGTTCACTCGTGCCTTTTCCTTAAATCACACTCTCAGATCACATGATGCTCAGAGAAAAACAAACTGATTCACAAATAAACCACATCATTAGCCGCTGGATGGCCTCTGACGCTCTCTCAGACTTCTGGCTGGTGCTGAGGTGACCAAGTCCATGAACCTCGGCAAAGTTTCAGAGTTAATCACTCGACAGGCGAAGGACCACTTCAGTCACTACCTCCCGTGAAAGAGTCATGTGTCCAGGAAACCTGACAAAATTAAACTCAGTAAGGCCTTGATAGCCTCACATTATTTCGCCGGTGCGCCAGACGCCTTTTACATTCAGCGTTAGCAGTCCACACTCGTGCAGGACAGCCATCTCGGGTGGTGCTCAAGTCCTCTGTTGGGCACCACCGGATGCTTCCCAGCCAGCGACTCCAGCAGCCCAACGGGGGCACTAAACTCATCCCTCCATGCTGTTCCGAAACGTGTCCAAGCTGTTGGCGAGCTTCTTAAACGATGGCCGAGGGCAAGGCTCATTGTTCCAGCAGTCCTTCATCATGCTGTAGATCTGAAGAAAAGGAGAAGTGCAACAGGTTAAGAATAAGAGCCTGTGAAGGATTCCTTCACTGGATAACCACGGGGTCATTCACAGGATGGGTCACACACAAAATCATAGTCCTTACCAGTGCAGGACAGTCTTCAGGCTGCGGCAACCTGCTCCCAGATTTGAGGAGCTCAATCAGGTGATAGACGATCATCTGACCCTGCTTGTCACTCCCCATCATGCCCATGAACACCTGGGGGCGGGATCGAGTAAAGGGTAGCTTAGTGACCACAGGAAGTGACATTGCTGCATTAGAGGTCACAACAGAGTTAAACTACAGGAGAGAAATGCCTATAGTGCTACAACAAAATAAAACCTGGCAGAAAGTAGCCCCTTTCACTGTAGAGCAGAGCTGGGCTGAGGCTAAAGGTGAATCTTCCTGGCTGCTCAGGGTATTCTCATTTACCTTTCACTGTCTGACAGATTCACTACAGCCTCTGGTTTGGCACACATCCTGTGAGTGTGGCAGAGAGACTTACAGCAGGAGGGCTACAGGCTTTGTCACTGTGGGTGAAGAGCTCGTACAGCACCACGCCAAAACTCCAGATGTCCGAGGCCACTGAGAACTTGCTTTCAGTCAGGGATTCTGGGGCATACCTGTGACACGCCAAACACAAACACACGCGCGCGCACACGTACGCGCACACGCACGCACGTACGCACGCACACACACACACGGACACACACACGCACGCACGCACGCACACACACAAACACACACGCACGCACGCACGCACACACACACGGACACAAACGCAGTCAGCATCTTACTGTGAGCATGCCAAATGTTATGAGTTTAAAATGGGTGGTAAAAGAATTAAGTTAAATAACACATCATATGAATCATCATTATAAGCAAATAACACATTACACTAAATAAGCATAAATGTTTTCCAGAGGCTAATAAAGGGGAATAAACTAAAATTCAAAATAGCCAAGGAGGAAATCAAACAAAAACCAATGCAAAAGGCAGTCGACATTTTGGCAATAAAGGCAGTAAAGTAGGCCATTAAAGGCCTAACAGGACAGCTATTCCTTGCTCTCGGAGGCTGTTATTGGACGTTACCATCCATGTAGCCTGTAACAATCAAGTCTTCATCCATATGTATCATTTTACACTGGAAAAAAAAAACTAACCAGAAGATGGGACTCTCTCCAGGTTCCTTCACTGTGTAATACTCCTTGTCCTGAGGCAGCACTTTGGTCAGGCCAAAGTCCCCAATCTTCACCCTCTGTTCACTCTCCACCAGAATGTTCCGGGTTGCCAGGTCTCTGTGGATGTACCGTTTGGTTGCCAGATATTCCATCCCCTGCACAGACACGGCAGAGGATTACTAATGGTGGGGGATTCCCCTTTCACCGATATGTGGACAAATCTGGGCATGTCACAGATGCGATGACGCTCACCCAAACATTGAGAGTAATCCACTTCGGTCAGTGGATTAATGGAGACAAAATGGCGGGGGGTGAAAGAGAATATGCGGCGTAAATCGGCAGCGCGTCAGAGCGAGTGGGTGTTTCACGCCCGGGAGCGGCAGCAGCAGAAATAAACGGGGGAAAAGCGGCACCTTGCAGATCTGAGTCGCGTAGTGCAGGAGCTTCTTGTGATCGATCCTGTCCTTGTTCTTGATGAGGTAATCTCGCAGGCTCCCGAAGGGCAGGTACTCCATAATCAGGCGCAGGTTTCTCCTTCCTGTGGGCACAAGGAGAACGTGAAATATGAGCTCGTTCGTCTTTATCACATCTGCCCGGCTTCCTCAATGTTCTCAAACACTTTCCTGCTTTGCTTCTGGCGATACACGTTTTAAAATTCCATCGCAAATAATGTGTGATGGTTATAATTTCTGGGGGGGGGGGGGGGGGGGGGGGGGGGGAGAGACTCTGAGCACTAGGCCATTTCAAGTTTGTCAGCTCTGAATACCAAGGGTCAGTGTACTGAATGACTGAAGGGGGTGTATGGGAGGAGGGCAAAAATAAATAAATAAATAAATAAAATGTAAAAATAACAGACTAAACCCTATTGAACTATAAGTTATAAATGAGGCAGTCAAAATGGCCACCACTCAACAAACGGCTGAAAATTTCTCACTGTCTTTGTGAAATTCTGCAATGTTCTGTTTAACAGACATGAGCATTGTGGAAAGGAGTCTGGAAACACAATGCGAGTCGCACACAGTCTCCCTCGCCCGGGCCCGCGCGCCACTCACCCGCGCTGTAGCACACGCCCTTGTACTTGACGATGTTCTCGTGCTGGAGCGACTTGAGGATCTCGATCTCCCTCTCGAAGTCGCGCAGGTGCTCGGCAGTGCTGTGCTGCAGCTTCTTGACGGCGACCACTTCGCCGGTGTTGTCCTGCAGCGGGTCGTAACGGCACATCTCCACGCTCCCAAAGTTACCCTGGGGGGGGGGGGGGTGGGATGTGGAGGGGATGACAGCACCACAAATCAGGGTTAGTCCCCCGGACGTGATGATCCTACACTACTCAGGGACAAACAGATCGGTCCAATGGCCAGCAGTAATAGAACATCTGTAAATCAGTGTTCCAAAATCCATTTGCATGTAATTACTGATCATTAAGTGAGTTTCTGAGGAGAAACGGTAAACCACAGGACAACTCTGTTTGTAATCCTACCAGGAAGATATGGAGAGAGATTAGTCTCAATATTATTGACAAATGCGTGTGTATCATGATCCATAAATAAGGGACAAATGTGTTTCTCTATCGACAAACAAATATGTCTTAACTTGTGTCGACCTAGCTACATAATCTGTGTCCACAGGAAGACCCCCTCAGGAGAAACGCAGGCACTCCATTGGTCAGTGTTCCTATGACATCATCTCCCAGCCATCTACCACGTAGATCCCTACTACAACATCCACTGTTCTCAAACCAAACCCCTCCCCGTAAGGGGAAGTGACACACACTCATTAGCACTGCAAGGCCCCTCACAAACTACCGTTTCCCCCTGAAGACTCACCCCACTTAAGCTCATGTACCATGTAACCAGGTACACACACTCTCTCTCTCACACTCACACACACACACACACACACACACACACACACAGTCACACACACGCACGCATACACGCACGCATACACGCACAAACATGCATAAAAGCGTGCGCTACCTTGCCCAGCTGCTGCAGGAATATCAGATGCCTCTCCTCAAACTGCGAGAGCTCCTGGGTCTCAAACGCACCGGTGAGCCCAAACCCTCTGCTCCTGTTGGGCAGCATGTCACTCTCCGCCAGCAGCTCATAGTCTGGGGGAGGCGGGGACAGAAGCAGACCTCACAGTTTACTTCAGAAGTCAAGCTTTCGAACATTTTAATATTCATTAAATAAAGTTTCAGGATGAAGAGGCGGGACCTCAGTGTAATCTGGGGCATGAGGACAAACCAAGCACAACCTGCCAGGACAGAGAAACCAGCAAAATCAATAACTGGGTCTGCTGCGAAATGGAAAAAACCGAGGGTGGAGTACATTGCGCACATACAGTACATACAGGAGCACAGCATAACTTAAAAAGAGCCAAAGGACATATTAACAATCTGCCACCCAACCCACACCCACACGTGCACAGAAACATTCTCAATTTCTTGCTCACCAATTTGATTCTGTTTGTTATGAAACAAATGGACAACATGCGGGCGTACAGGCAATATCAACGCCATACGGCGTAGGAAATCCAGACAGGGCTCACTTAACACAGGGCACGCTGAAGTACATTAGGGAATCTGACTCCTTTGCATCAACTCAATGACATACCAGCCCCAGGCACACCTATCAGGCTGTTTAGGAAAATGCTGCCATTCACAATGACCAAGCTGGAGCTCCACGGATGCTTGTGACTGCGGGGTGGTGAACTGACCGGGGGTGAAGAGGCTGTTCAGGTCCCGGATGATGGCTCGGAAGGACGGCCGGAGCATGGGCTCGTAGTCCATGCAGCTGTTGATCAGATTGGCCAGCTCCGTCCATTTGGGCGCAGGGAGCTGGTGTCTGTCCTCGTAGAACAGGTGCTTCTGCAGCAGGGAACCACGGGTACAGACATCAGAACAGACGAGGCGGCCGAAAGACCCGACGCCTCATATCTGTGCTAAACACGCGTCGCTTAGAGAAAGGCCAGACAGGAAAAACAAAAAATTAGAATGAGAAAAGGTTAACCAGAAAGAGGTGAAGAGAGAGAGAGCGGCACTGAAACAGTAACGCTGACGAGCTCCCCGTTCCCTCGGCGACGCAGAGTAAACAGAAGGGCTCGCGCTCACCTTGGAGGAGTCCAGAGAGCTGAGGGGCTTCTCCCCGCCACTGCAGATCTCCCACAGCGTGGTGCCAAAACCCCACTTGTCTGCCACAACGCTCAGCTTCTTGGGGTCCTCGATGCACTCCGGGGGCACCCAGGGTATCCGCTCCACCAGAACTGTGAGAGGAGGAGGCATTGCAGCAAGTCCACATCCAGACTCAATCAAACGTCACCTCAGTGCTTTCAAACACTCCAGCACTATGCTCCTTCGAGCAGTTTTAATATTCGCTCTCACTAAACCTCATTGAATTAACACTGAAAGTAACACTGAAGAACAGTGAAAAAGGAAACATATGCAAATAAAATGAATTTAAGGCATAAAGCTTAATGAAACTAGGGCACTATTATACATTTAGAGTGGAATAATAGAGTAATCCTCAGCTCTTTTGAGTCATGTGTGAGTGACAGGGTTAGAGCTTACTCTCTTTAGGCAGCACAGTGATGCTGATGCCAGGATCGCTCAGCTTGATGAAGGGCGGGTTCCTGGTCTTCCGGTCTTCCTCTCGGATCAACAGGACATTTTTGGCACAGACGTTCCCATGAATGAGGTTTTTGTCCTCCTGTTGGACGAAAAAGGAAAAGGACCGCTGAGTTTTATAGAGTAAGGAGCTTCGGCCAGCGATCTGCACAGAGCCCCCATTTCCCTTCCTTCTCCACAGCAGGGGGCAGCAGACAGCACAAATAACACATCAGGGATTTGACCAAAACATACAGATAACTGGGTATAGATGAAAATATGTCATGACTGAGACTTTTATACCGAGAAGGTTTGCCTGATTAGGGAAATTTAATTTAGCATGTGGGATCAATGAGTAAATATATCCATGTTATTCTATTTCTTCACAAAAATGATGAGCTACAAGCTGGAAACTCACACCAAACCTTCAACAAATCCTGTAGCAATGTCTCCACTAGTCCCATGATCCAGAGAACGAACCCAGCCCAAAATACTCTCAGAAAATTGAAGCACTTTTTGCTCCAGCCCCATATATGAGAAAGCAGTGAGACTGCATGTGTTAAGGGCCACAGTGCCTCCCCATCTCCAGAGGACGAGTCTCACCAGGAAGAGCATGGCCCAGGCCAGCTGCTTGGCCACCTCCAGCTTCCAGGTGATGTTGACCGAGTTCTTGTTCTTCTTCAGGTAAGTGTCCAGGGATCCAAACCTCACATACTCCTGCACCATGATGTCTGAAAACAGCAGTGAGACTTTCAGTGCATGCTTGGCTCATACATAAAGGGCCATGAGGACTTAAATAACTAACTGAAATAATCAGGGAGCTGGACAGAGAACATGGCGTAAAATGGAGCAGTGGAACTAAGTTTGAAGCGATGGCCTGTCTCTTGGCCTGCGAAAAGACAAATCGACGTGGTCATTCAGAGGTTGCGGAAGAGCAGAGAGCAGCTCGACTGGGTCACTGCTCATCCACACGCTGCCTTCCTCATTGCCCCGGTTCATGTTCCTGTATATTTCACATTTACTACTGCATCAGTGCAGCAGGTGACTGCAACAATTATAATGTCCAGCATGCCTGAGAGACCTGCCCCAACACAGCTTACTGATGATACAGCAGTGCTCGCCAGGACCACTGCTACTACGCCAAGCAAATATCTTACAGCCAACCGTATTTTCATGAGATTTATCAGACCGCTTAGCTGGGAACCTGGCATGTCGGGACAATCCCAAGGTGTCGTACCAAGGCACACATCCAGCACAGAGACAAACATTCCACCCAGAGCGGGAAAAGACACTTCAGCATCCAGCACCTTCCTCTAAATCCTCCTCTCATAACCCCACTGGCTTCCTTAGACATAGCAACAGGTCATAATGAAGACACTGCCTCCAGTCTACCAGGTCATATATTATAGATTAAAGAAGAGAGGTGGAGGTACACAGGCTCCTGTCTATCAGGTTACAGATTAAAGAAAGAAGAGGTACATAGGCAGGAAGTCATGGGTGGACTTTCTCAATCTACTTGGGAACCTTCCGGAACACCGAGAGGGGTGATTGAGGAGGCGGGGTTTAATCAAGGCAGAGTCAGTGCGGTTGGGCGGAGCTGCACTTACTCTCCTCCCCACACACGCAGACGCCGTAGGTCAACAAGAGGTGCTTGTGGGATAGCTGGCTCATCATGCTGGCTGCCTCAAAGAAGGACTGAGGAGGGGATAAAGAGGGCAACCGGGTTAGAGCACTACAGATGCCAAGTCACATATAGCGCTTCGTGATTGGACACAAGTATACCACCCCTCACTTGGTTAATGACCGGCCAACACACTGCTGTTACACTTTTTGTACCCTACACAATGTACACATCCTACGGCAAGAAGGTTCATAAATGCTTAATATACAATCCAACTGAATTACAGATTTCTCTGAATTTAAAACTGTTTATAGAATCTACTGCTCAAGTGTTTTACTCATCAGCGTTAAAATAACTGCGGAACAATTAAAGTAATTAAAGTAATTAAAAGTAATTATGAACAATCAGTAAAGCAGGCATGCATGGCACTTGATTTTACCTCTGAGTAATTCCGGTGGGCCTTGTCCAGAACCTTCATGATGACCTCAGTCTCATACAGCTTGCTGTAGTCACCAAGCTCCTTGCGGATTCCTTTGAAGATCTTCGTAAATGTGCCTTGCCCTAGACTCTCACACTGAAATAAACACAAAACAAATTCTCAGCAAGACGTCATGTTTACTGAAAATTGTAGATTTCTCCCTGATTTTAACTGAGGAAGTAAATGAGAAAAGGCATTTCTCCCTAGGTACAATATTCCAAAACCCAATAACTCACACCTACATTACCAGGACAGAACAGGATAAATGCTTGATAAAGGGCTGTCAGGTTTCTCTGGCAAACTGCCTTGTATCGAGAGATCCCTCCAATTCCAGCCTTTTAAAAAAAAAATAATAATAATAAAAAATTCCCAAGATGGGAACCAAACCTACAACCTCACAGTTACAAGCCCAGGTCCCCAACCACTACGCTGCAGCGCTGTCCTGAATGTACTGAAGCAGGGAGTAAGGAGCTGGGCAGGCCAAACCCATAAAACACAGCAGGCCTACCGAGAGGGAGGATAGGGAAAGCATAAGTACTCACAAACTCCAGGTCTTCCTTCTTGATCTTATGGAACACCATCTGGCTGATGTTATGCCTCTGGAGAGAGGGCGAGAGAGGCATCTCTGAACTCTGGTTGCACCTGCACACCAGCAGGTTGGACTTGTCTATGGAGAAAACAGACGAGTGAAAAAAACAGACACTACAGGAGCTAGAAGATAAACAGACATTATATTTATTCATTAACTCATTATTGATACTGAACGTGGTATATGCTTGTCACATCCCATTGGAAAAAAAATCACCTGAAAGTTGCCTTTAAAACTTGGATTTCCAAGTTTTTTCCATGAAATTATGAAATGAAAGCTTCTGGTAAAAAGTTCA
The DNA here is from genome assembly GCF_013347855.1 of Anguilla anguilla. NCBI lineage: Eukaryota > Metazoa > Chordata > Actinopteri > Anguilliformes > Anguillidae > Anguilla > Anguilla anguilla. The sequence goes on along the minus strand of NC_049214.1, from coordinate 18,872,243 downwards.
TGTTATTTCCGAGAACATGCCCGAAGTGGTAATTAAAAGCTATTGTATGAAGAACAGAACAATGCACAGTTAATTTTAATCAGTGTTAGCATTTCAGTAATTAACACTTACAATGTTAAACCAGATATAGCACTGTAAGTAGCTTCACTTTAGGCAAAACATAATCATAACTTTAAGGGTGACTGGGTTCGTCAGTTTTTTGTGTATGTAAGTGTGTGTGTGCATGTGCGCATGTGCCTGTGTACGTGCCTGTGTGCATGTGTGCGTGCGTGCAGGCGTGTATGCAAATCTATCCATTTTGCTTGCAGTAAAATTATGGAAGGAGTATACTTAATCACAAGCTCTCCATCCAAACAGAACAGGTTTGATAAGACTATATTTCACAGTCAGGACACAATTCAATAATCCTACATTGTATTAATGTTATGAAGGTATGAAAAACATATACATGCAAACAAATAATTTTTATCGTCGTTCATAAATCCGATTCTGTGTAAAATTCATGAATAACTTCATACAAAGCATCAATGTTATTCTTACAAGAAACATATAAAAACCAAAAAACACTGCTTTATTGCAATTGTTGTAAAAAAGCTGAACACAGAACAAACATGTTCCATGAAAATTCTACAAAATTACACCTCAAACTCATAAAAGACAAGCATCCATCATGGTTGGACGTAACTACATAAATCCTTTTCCTTATCATTAGATGAATAGAAGTACAATGTTGAGCAGAACACCATATGCAGACACAAAGCAGAAGGCAAATAATTTGTTCCTGGTCAGAAATGAGAGCTTCTGAATGTGTAAGTGTAAGTTGTGTAAGTGTAAGTCTAAATAAAAAAACAGGTAGCCCTGTTTACTGAAGTTGCTGAATGTAGAGACTGAGGAACAGGCCCACAGATATTGGGGTGAATATGGGAAAGCTTTCAGGGGCCCCGTCACTGGATAGAGCCCAAGAGAGGACAGCTATATTATAATCATGACTTAGCAAGGTGGGTTTGTGTTGGTGGTTCTGGACCCCACCCTGGTCCCCGAGTACAAGTACCCACCCTCCATCCCACATCAAAGTCCATCCCACATCAAAGTCTTCAAAGTTTAGGGCCCCTGGGACGATAGCTGCGATAAGAAAAGGGGCAGAGGCCCAAATCAAACTTTCCTAAGGGCCTCAGAGGCCAGAGGTGGCCCTGCTTAGGAATTCAAACTTGGACACAGGAAGACAAAGACGAAGGCTAGAGAGCACAGTAAGCTGAGCGCTGTGCTGAGGCTCCCTGACCTTTCACTTTGGGCGGGCAGCACTTTGCGAACTGGAAGATGATCCCGTCAGAGCGCACCGTCTCCTTCTGGTAGCAGTGCAGCAGGTCCCTCAGGGTGCTGAAGTTCTTCTTGGCCCCGCTCAGGTTGTACTCGCCCGTGTGCGTTTTAACGATCTGGCAGTGCTTGTACTCCACCGCGCCGTCCGACTGCAGCGGGCAACACAGAGCAGAGGAGAGCATCAGCGCAGCACGCTTCCCAGGGTCGGGTCTGCTGCGCACCGTCAGCCTACTGCACAGGAATGGCAGCTGCTGGTTTTTTAAAAGGTCATTTCTTTTTTAACTCATAGTTGTGGCTGCCTAATCACCACTCAGTGGATTTCCCAGACTGCGTGCAGGTGTGGTGACGCAGGACTTCCCATGATGCACTACAGTAACCCCCCCCTTCCCGTGCGCGGGCTGCACTCACCACCACGGCGAAGGACAGGAAGTACTTGTTGAAGTCCTTGGGACTGCAGCGCAGGACGTACAGACCTCGCTGGTTCCCCGAGCGCCGCAGCTTGCTGATGGCGAACTCCATCCTGTGGCCGGAGAAGAGCAGTGCAGCCTAGCATCACGGAGCCCTCAGTACAGCAGCAGCACAGCTGCACAGGCTAGCAGAGACTGTTCTTACTGGACCCCAGGTGCCACACTATATGATCTGGCCAATCACTGCATAGCTCAGGGACCGTTTTAATAGAACTATAAACAAGATTGGTTTGAGACTTGGGAGAGCTTCAGAGTGCTTCTTCGCCAGGCTATTTACGAGGGCACAAGTGTGAATTTGTATTCATAATATGTCTGGTGGTTTGTGGTCCAAAAGTAGTTTCATAAGCATAAACAACATGTTTTTATATGCAGTGAATGTGTCATGGTTTCTTCTAAAAAAATAATAAAGCCATTATTCGTTATTCTTCTTCCTTTCTTCCGTTTCTCTGCACTATCCCCCAGGAGGGCTGTGTTTGCACAGGTGACAAACTGAATTCATTCAGATAAAAAGTGGGAAGTGCTTTGAGTTAGATAAGAAGGAAATCCCTCAAGGCCCAAAAGGATGAACAGCAACAAGTGAAGCCAGGTAAACACAGGGAGATAAGCACTGCTGAGCTACATACAGAACAGCTAGTTTTAAACATCTTGATCTGTAGATCCTGCATATAAAACTGCGCTTATGCCTGAAAGGCACTGTACCAGAGCATTACTTACGAGATGGGACCGTGACAATAGCTATGAACGGACTCCAGGAGCCTAGGGGGAGCTACTTCTTTGCAGAGGTAATGGTGGGCGTCTGTTGTGAGCCGGCAGTAGCCATCGATAAGGGACACAAAGGACAGGGCTTCTGCAAGGGAATCAAATTCCACCTCCTGCAGGGTAGAGAGGAGCAGACTGAGACCACTGGACACTGCATTTTGCTATACTGTCACATAACTACTTTCTTGCAGTTCTTAGTATACAGGTATTATCACCCTATAGTCATGCACAATAAGAAGAGGGCTAGGTGTGATCAGCTATAGAGCTAGCCATAACTTGCCAGCTCTTACAGTGAAGTTATTTCATGCATTCTTTGATCAGACATGGCTTCCAAAAACTAGGATAGTTATACTTCCCTTTTCATATACCGAGGTAATGACCTCATACTCTTTTGTAAGAATGCACAATAAATGTGAAACTTACACACTAGATGGAAAAATCAACTGTGTAATTTACAAAGAACTTTATTCATGAGGAAGCTATATTTTTAACAGACATCACAAGGCACCTTTCTAAAAATAAGGAAACAGATTTTTTTGAAAATACGGTACCAGTGTCTTGCTGTCCTGTCTATTGATGGTGACAATCTGGCTTTCACTGGAGCCATCTTTGCAGGCCTGTTTGATGCTGATGTCAATGACCTCTGGGAAATCACAGTATGTCTGTAGCTCCTGACCACAAAGCAAGACAAAACATCAGTAATAATGAGGACAGAATGTGGGAAAAAAAACAAAGCAAGCACCAATTGAACAGTTGATTGAAATCTCACTATACTTCAACTAACCAAAACAGGCAGGTACATTGGGCTGTTTACCTGACTATGAGATACACAGCTGCATGTGCTACCTGTTCAGCACTGTGCACCATACACTTATAAGGTAATCTCATTATGCTTTCATTCCAGTGGCAAAGGTGTGGCTTCCTTCCATTTCCACAGACGGAGTCAAGTGCAGGAATGACGCGGAATGCTAAGCAGAGTGCCTCATACAACTTATCAGGGTAGGAACACAACGAATAACGCACACATAAGCTAACTGACAGCAGGAACATCCAGACTCCACACACAAACTAGGGGTTCTGTATAAAAATGTAGGGTACAACTGTGGATGAATACGTCAGACAGAGGCAGTTATCTGTAAAACTCCAGCACAAAGCCACGTTGTACTGCATCAAGTGATTCTTTATTCATTCCTGTGATGAACGGAATGCAGCCAAATGAGCCTGGGGATTCTCTAAATATAAACAGATCAAATCAGCAGTTCAGAGAGAGTCAGAGCTTCCACCCCCGAGACGTTGCTTCCTTTGTGACGGTCACGCGCTTTCCATTTTCAGCTCGGGGGGCATGCTGGAACAGATCGATGGGACCAGCACTGACACAAAAGCTTGGAGCACATGAGCCCAGAAATGAATCAGCCACTCCAGCTCCCTGGCCACCCGAAGGGCATCAGAACCACCTACCTCACTTAAATGTAACGTAAATACGCTATACAGTCATAACAATCATATGCTGTCCGATACTTATAAATCAATGTTTTTTTATTAAGCGAAGGTAACTGTCTAAAATCTAACATCTAATATATAATATCAAAAAATACCTTCTGTACAAGGGATTTACAGCAGATTATTTTGTGAAATCATGGGTTCAGAAGAGTTCATTCACTTTTAAAACGACAGGAGCTGAGAGCAGTCCCTGCTTCCCACGCTTAGCAGGCCACAGCTCTCTGACATGGCAGACTGCGCTCCACAGGCTCAGACACGACGCTGTTACAGGCCACTGCCAACGGAAGCCTCACACGTGCGCAAGAGAAACGGCATCACACTCCTGGCTACTTTGCACAGGTTTGGAGGGGTAGACACAGAGTAAGAGTGCCCTCTATTGTTCACAGCCGGTCCCACCAGGAAAGCAAGCATTCAGAAAACACACCGTGCTCACCTGATTCTGTCATCATTCTGTGTGCCAAAAACTCTGTTTTCCATTCATATCCCATATGCCCCAGCTCATTACAATTTTCCCAGAACAAAAGGGCATTTTGTAGCACATCATATGAAGGTACCCAAATTTTGTACACCTATTTCCTGTAAGATACGGCAACATACAAGGTAACATTTATGGTTGTAGTCCTGAAGGAATCCAAAACAAACAAACAAAAAAGTTACAAGTTCAGAGGAGGCATGTCTGCATCTTAGTCTTTACTGATGAGCAGAGATTATTTTCACAGACCTTTACAGGTGCTGGAGAGCAACCTGTTCGCACTTGGAGGAAGTAATTGAGGAGAGGAGGATGTACCTGATCTGTTTCTGAGTCTTTGAGTTTGTTGCGACACCACTGGATGCCGTTGTTCCCGGAGACGATGATGGTGACCTGGCCAGCGGCGGGCTCTTTGACCTGGAAGGACTCCGAGTATAAAGTGGACTGCAGGGACTGCAGGGACTCCAGGTTGATAAGATACTTGAGCTTGAGGTCACGGGCTGTTGCTTTGCACTGGCTGAACTGCTGGATGAACCTTTTGAAGCGGTAGCGGATCCGTTTCCGGGTGACAATGTGGTAGTCCTGGATACGGTCACGCATCTTCTTGGGTAAGAAGGACTTGTAGCTGAGAGAAAAGAGATGGGTGGAGGAAATTCATATATCTGGTTTGAAATATTACACTGGTATACAGTTAGTCTCCTCAAAGACCTCAGAGATAAATATCAATTGCTAATACGTTAATTTAGATTCATACTCAGTATCCCACCAAAGTGATCAGATTGAAGGAATATTAGTTGATGTTTAAGGTTGGGGTCAGTTCTGGCTCACGCAATAAGCTAAAGCTGAAATTTAGACTTTAAAGACAATCTGAACATTCTTGCACATGCTGTCATGATGGAATGGGCATTCAGCTACAGTGCACAATTATTCCTGATCATGAGTATGTATTAGTGGAATTGGACTAGAAAAATCTAACCGAACTGAACAGGGCGCTAGGACACATCATGGAAGTTCTTCCTTTCCTGTCATTTGCATGTTGGTTTCTAGTGCACGTGCAAGATCCAGTGGTCATTTATTGTCTTGAACAATCCATTTGAGAAATAAACATGCAAACTGAAAGCAGAAGTAAGTACTTACAATGACCATGTGGAAAACCCCATAAGCTACTTAGACCGGTGTAACTCTCAGTTCAGTTTGTTGTGGCTTGATTGATAACTCTTTTATGAAGTATCAGCTTTCCAACGGTGTATCACATATCTCATTTTTAATTTACTACAAGGACAGATAGCAGCGCGCAACAGCCTGAACTGTTGCTTCATCACGGCGTTGTGCAGTGAACCATAACATGCTACGCAGTAGCATACAAGCACTCGTTGCATTTGTTTTCCTTCGGTCTTTGGAAGATATTACACATTTTGCCAACTTATCAGCAAAACCTCAGGAGAGTGAGTCAGAATTCATGTTTTCTAATGGTGAAATATTATCTCATCGTAAACATATTGAACATAATGCGGGTATTAGCATTTGCATTGGCTATACTTCACTAATGGTGTGGGAAACACTCATTCATATTTACTATGTGCTAGATGAATTAAAAATGTCCCTTGTAGTCATCGTAAATAGTAAAATTTGTAAAATACTAACCCATGATACAAAAGATGACATACTCTAGAGTACAGAAAAACATACAGGAGTGATTACATATTTAGGTATATGTACCACAGTATGTCACACTGTTTTTGCATCACTTTTTGATGCAATATCAATGTTTCATCTTAAACCACCATAAGGGGAAAATGCACATTTTCCCAAAAAGCATTGTATTCATTTTTGAATAGGTTTTTGGACCCATAGATATCTTAGACCCCTATACTGATGAAAGTACAGTAATCCACATTTGAAAATGATGCAAACGTGAGTTTCGTTTGTCAAAACTTAATTCATACATTTTGGATAGACTTGGAGACACTAAGGGACACCAGGGCACACTGCTTACTCATTGCTTCATAAATCTTTAGCAGATTTTGCACACTTGTCAAGGAGTTTATGATGAGAACATGTATAATTTTACCTGTTACCTGAATATACATGATCACTCAGCATTTCAATTCAGACTGAAGGAGAACAACTTTTTTTTTGCTTTTTTGCCTAGATAATTGCACTTGTGGCACTTTATTTATACCTAAATTTATTTCTACCTAAATTACAAACAGTATCTAATCTATTTGTAAAAGGTAATTGTAATTAGTACTGTAAGTTTAATTTAAGCCATATTCCAAGTCTCTGTGATGTTCACATCTGGAGTTATAAAGCCTTAAATAGAACACCCTCTAAATGGGCGAGGACTCCAGATTTGGCACAAGCGCAAAGGGGTTAAGCCATACTTAACGCCCTGGCTAGAATGCAGGTTAGGATATGGACAGATAAACGCTGATCCTAGATCAGTGCCTTTTCTCTCAGACAGGACAGCGCTGCGTGTGATGCTCAGTGAGCTCTCCTAACCTCATATCATTGTAGATGTCCAGCGGGGAGCGGTCCCTCTCCTTGGCCATCCTCATCATGTCCAGCACCGCCATGCCCAGACACTCCTCCTGGGTCTCGTGACTGATGGTCATATTCACCCAGCCGCTCACGAAGTCACTGCGCCACTGCGCAGAAAAAGACAGAGAAAAGAGAAAGACGTGAGCGAGGGAAAAGGACAGGAAAGAAATCAAAGTAGGACAGAATAAAGAAAAAGCACTGGAGCAGGGAGCTACAAACGAAGTAGAAATAAAGATGCACGTTTCAGATTCTATATTCAGAAACACATGATTAAAAATTAACCAATGTCTCAGCTCGAAATTAACATGACACTGACCCCAGCTGGAGCTTATTCTGAGATGATGGATATGGATATTGGAAATTGCCAACTCCGTGGCAGAGTGTCCACTAAGTCCATTATTATGCTTAATTGTACACCAAGTTTACGTGATATGAACAACCTAGTTTCAGGGAAATCTGCACATGTAATGGTTAAAAATCTCCTCAGAAGATAAAGGCAAGCAATAAACCTTTCAAGAACGTGAATGGATGTGAGCTGTCTTGTGAAAAGCAGCAGGAAACTCTGCCGACTCGTTTATATTTTCTTTCCCCTTTAAAAGTCTAGAAAACAAGAGGGGCCACCACACCATCGCCTGGAAACAGCAGTCTCATAAGTCCCCCGAAATCCCCAGAGAACTGCACCAAACTTTCACACACCTTCACCCTAGCAGCACCCAGTCCCACAGCTGCCCCCCTGTTTTCAAAGATTGGAGTGGAACAGAAAGATAAGCGGGGAAAAGGCAGAACTGCATGAGAAACTGTCCGCTGCATGAACGCACCGCTGGTTTCTATTTCACTTTTGCAGTGTGTGGTAACCCTGAGATTGCGCACACAATTCACAAAGGGAAAAAAAACAACAAAACTTCCTCCTACTGCAGCAGCCCTTGGTTGCCATGTCGAGGTCTGAGACACCATCAGGTCTCCAGACTCAACGTGCGTGCGCATGCGGCCTCCGGACTGCGCTACGCGCCAATGTGTTCCTGGAGACACAGAGATAAACCCCCCCGGTTGACGGGCAGATGAGCCCGATCTTACAGAGGCCCAGCTCAAACTCTCACGCACTTATTCCCCCTTATTTACTGTATGAACACCCCAGCAACCAGGGAGGAGCATGTCTCCTCCCACTATGAGGGAGCTCAAGTTCCTGCTTTTTCAGTAATGAGAGGAACTCAAACAGGTTTATGCACCACATGGCTTACCACAGCACAGGGAACACAACTATTAGCCTAAGTGGAAATCAGCAAAGGTGTTAAGGGAAGTACGTACAGTAAGACAGGGGCCTTATGGCAGACTCGCATAAAATACCTAATGGCGTCTTAATAGGTCTACTTGATGACTCAAACACTGGTGCAGTTCCCTCACTCTCAAACAATGAGCTGTGTGAGGGAGCAGAACTCTCAGGCATTAGCATCAGGCATTAGCCTGCAGCTCATTTCATCCATGGCTTCAGCAACACGTGACAATCTACTGCAGCACACATCGATCTTCATTCATTACTGTATGCTTGCCATGGACTGTGGAGTGCTTGGTTAAAATTTAAACATTTATAGCCATGTTGTTACTGATTTAGGACATCCAGATTTCTGAAAGCATTGGAGGCATCAGGATTTGTCCAGGCAGTAAATGCATAAATGTGTCACGCGATGACAAAGCAACCCGTAATCTTTCCATAAAAAAGGAAAGTGAAACAGACCGCACGTCAGCCAGCGCCGCTCCCCTTCCCAACCCCAGAGGTGCGGCCCCAAGCCTGCCCACTGAGGAGCCTCACCTGGCTGAACAGGTACGCCATGACCACGTCGTCCAGGACGGGGCTCTCCGAGTCCTTGGTGAGGCCATAGCGGTACGCCCTGGAGGCCTCGTTGCTGTACCACCGAGGGAAGTAGTACCTGCACGGGCCACACGGGCGCAGGAGGGGAGGGGGAGAAAGAGGAAGGGGAGCAGGTCACTCCCGTTCAGCAGAGCAGCGAGGCCACAGCATCAAACGGGTACAGCAATCATGACATCAGGAACATAATCAGATCATTACAACGCTGGTATCAGTGGTTTTACATTTCGACATACTCCTGAGAGGGCATTTTAAACAAGGGCAAAACCAACGAACAAACGGCATAAAAAAACAGATCTGTGAGCTTAAACATACTAAATTCATACTTGTGCAAAAAGTAAAAACAAAAACAATTTTGAGAAGAAACATTTCTGCAATTTCGAGTCAGAAGAAAAAGGTACCGGATTCTCAAGCGCAGGTCCTCATTGGCCGTTTCGTCCAGGCGGAAGACGTGGTTGGGCGAGAACCACATGCAGTCGCTCTCCCTCCTCAGGGCGAACAGGCTGAAGTACATGGGCGTCACGCCTGGGGAGGACAGGCCGACTGTGAGATCCGGTTCACAGCTGTGAACAGTTTCACACTCGCACACGTTAGTGTTCAGCGGACTGGGACGTGGCCTCACACTCGCACACGTTAGTGTTCAGCGGACTGGGACGTGGCCTCGGCCTTCCCCTCGGCCGATGCTTCCACTGGGGGCGAGAGGGACGAGGACCACAGAAACAGCTCCCCAGGAGCAGCCGGCGGGCAGAACGAGCGCCATGAGAAGCTCCTGCGCCGCAGGGCCGGGCAGCTGAGCGAGGCCACTGGGCTAAGACAGGACCGTGCCACGGCCACAGGCCGGTGCGCCTGGCCCGCACACACAGTTTGCGGCTCCGTGTGCCAGGGAGAAACAAAAATAAACTAGCAGCCCTGGCTTTTGAGGGCCCAGATGACTAGGGGGGTTAGAGTGCCAGGGATTGCTTACAGAACAGAGCGATTTATTATGTGCCCCAGATCAGCAAACGGACGCCGTGGGGCCCCTCAAGTGCAAAACAGTCGCATGTCTGTGACACAGGAAGTGCTGTAGCACATATCAGCACTGCAGTGAAAGGCGGCCCCATGGGACCGGAGCGAGACCAAAAAAAAAAAAAAAAAAAGTCAGAGTCAATAGTGGGTATGCTGACATGCAATAAAAACACCACACAGGCATGCACACGCACGCACGCACACAATGTGCCACGGTATTATGTGTGTTTGCTCCAGTACAACATAAGGCGTGAGCCTGTCATACAGACACAATGAAATGGAATGCAAAAAAAAAAAAAAATCCAGTTAATGGAAACTACGCTCAGCAGTTAACAACTAAAAATAAAACACTGCTATGGTATTGATCATAAAGCCTGCTCCACTGCTGCAACAAAGAAATCTGCTCCAGCATTAGTCTAATGAAATAATTAATGGCTCCGTGTTTACATCCCTGCCCCAGAGGCCGATTAAAGGCCTGTCTATTAAAGATAAAAGCCTGAATCCCCAAGCAGCCCCATTAGACTGCAGGCCTTCTGTGTCCACAGAGGACTGTAATAAGCGCAGCGTGCCAGGCACACGGACAGCCGGGGCCATACGAGGTGAACCTGAACACAGAAATAAGAGCAAAAAGAAGCAGAACTTCAACTTTCCACTGAGAGTGATGGTTCCTGATGGCCGTCAAACACAGCATTGTCCCCTTCGCTTGGCTTAAGCCTGCAATTACCCTAAAGCGCCCCTTTGTAGACACCACAATCAATGCTCACATAGCTGAGTTCACACAGCAGAAACATCATCAGAAACAAATGATTCCACTCTGGCAAATATTAAGTCACATGACGTATGTGCCCTTGAAAATCAGAATATCACTCCTGATCATGTGAGCAAAATATGCATTTCCAAGGTGCAAACTCCTTGCATAATAAGTTACAAAAATGTAAATTGCACTCACAATATTGTAGTAAAAGTGATACTTTATAAATGACCTGATGCAAACCTTAAGAGGAGAGCCCAGAGTTAGAGATAATGGCACTGCAGTAGACCCATGTTTGATGTTGCCACCCACATCTTTGGCCTCAGTGATATTTTGGTAATGCAGACATCATCCGGGCCGAGGTCCACGCGGTAGGAGTTTACATCATCGCACACGGAAAGGCCTGCTGGTGCTGCTGTCGGAGGTGTCAACATCAAGGCCGCCTGGGCTCACACAGGGCTCTGTGTGTGTGTGTGTGTGTGTGTGTGTGTGCCTGGCGACAGCACCGAAAGTTCTGCAGCCCCCGACGTCCAATCAGAGCCGGGGTGGGGCACAGAGCGCGTGTACAAGGGGAAAAAACATTTACCGCAGGGGTCACCTTTCCCAAACACTCACCGCACTCCTTCGCCGCGGCGATGCACAGCTCCTCGGCCACGTAGTCCCCGGGGGGGTAGGAGAGGACGCCGGGCTCCCTGCCCACCCGCCCGTTGTCGTAGAGGTGGACCCTGAGCACGGGCGCCGCCTTGGGGCCGGAGGCGCCGGCGTAGATGTTTCCGTTCTGGTGAAGCGCGGGACACGGCGGCGTCTCCATGTTCATCACCGTCACGCAGGCCATGAGAGGCGCGGCGATCACATCAGCCTGCCGGGACAGGAGGGCAGGGTTAACCCCCCGAAACACGCGCATCTGTGAGGGGACCTCAGTTCACTCTCACTCCTCACATTCACAACATTATCACACACAAAATGCCTTACAGTCTCTCAAATTCTACATTTCAAAGCTTCCTTATTCTGGCATTGGCCCATTAGTAAATAGGGCTGAAAGAGACCTTTGTACCACAAATATGGAATGGACATCGGAAAAGGCTTGTGCTCCGCACAGCTTCCAACAAAGACATAGGCCTATAAATCATCTAAGGAAAACACAGGCTCAGCACAAAATAACCAAAATTTGGGGTAGTTTTTATAGGTTGGCTTACTGTAATTTCTGAACCACACAGTTAGGCTACCTTCTGTAATTGACAGTTTGTTACGCGTTTCACTGGCAACAACAACATCCAATAGATCTGGAAATAAAGCTGAACTGTGCCTATGGCTATTGCACTTGCATCTTGTTATATGTTTGATGTAGGGTGATGCATATGGTTAAGGTTAGCTAGAGAGCAGCCAGCAGTTTTTCCATACAGTAGATACAGACTAGCTATCAATATGCTGTGCAGCATTACTTCATTTTAAGATTCACTTGTTTCTTATGACTAAAATTATTTCAACGCCATCAACCGTAATAGAAATTTAATTACAACCTTCTGCAGTTGAAATTTCCACTGAGTTTCAGGAATTCTCCCTAATGTGAATGTTTCACAAACCTAACAAATGCCAACAAGTAAGCTTCTTGGACCCCTTATCTGTAGTGCAGAGCTGTAGGAGAAGTATAAACATTTCTCTTTTTGCAGCTGCAACAACAGACACAGTGAGATGACATTGTCTTATCATTACTATTGGTTTCCTTCTTTGGTTTGTTTACTTCCTTTGTTTTCTTGCCGATCTGAAGGAACTGCCACTTTCATTTACCATGTGAATCTCATGTTCTGAATTCCCACGTCATCCAAAAATATTAAAAAAAAATATGTTTAAAAAAAAAAAAAAAAACCATGATGCTTTGCAAAGGTTAGCCTACTTGTTTCAACGGCTGGATTTTCACAGAAACGCGCTGTAAATGACTTTTTCCTAGCAACGTACCCCACACACAGAGCTGCTGAAAAAACCTTGACAATAACAGTCTCAGTGACCAAACAGAAACTCCCCTAAAGGACAAAATAAAAACTCCTGCTCTGATGTGCTGATATAGCCCTAAACTCAAGTCTTCCTTTGACCATTTCTGACTGAACACAAAGAACTTAGAGTCCAGGTAGTCTTAAATAAGTTTTTAAAAAAACATTAGACAAAAGGTTATAAAGCCATAACATTATTTATAAAGTTATATATACCACATTTCTGCATGTATAGATACCCCTTCTAGTTAGTGGTTTCGGCTATTTCAGCCACACCCATTGCTAACAGGTGTATAAAATCAAGCATACAGCCATGCAATCTCCATTGACAAACATTGGCAGTAGAATGGGTCATACCGAAGAGCTCAGTGACTTTCAATGTGGCACTGCCATAGGATGCCACCTTTCCAACAAGTCAGTTTGTGAAAAATCTGCCCTGCTAGAGCTGCCCCAGTTAGCTGTAAGTGCTGTTATTGTGAAGTGGAAATGTATAGGAGCAACAACAGTTCAGCTGTGAAGCGGTAGACCACACAAGTGCACAGAACAGGACTACCAAGTGCTGTTGCGTGTCATGCGTAACAATCATCTGTCCTCGGTTGTAACACTCACTACAAACTTTCCGTGGCCGAGCAGCCATACACAAGCCTAAGATCACCATGCGCAATGCCAACCATTGGCTGGAGTGGTGTAAAGTACACAGCCGTTGCACTCTGGAGCAGTGGAAACTTGTTCTCTGGAGTGATGAATCATGCTTCATTATTTGGCAGTCTGGCGAACGAATCTGGGTTTGGCGGAATGCATAGTGTATTGAACTGTATTGACCCGAATAGTGCCAACTGTAAAGTTTGGTGAAGGAGGAATAATGGTCTGGGGCTGTTTTTTATGGTTTGAGCAAAGCCCCTTAATTACAGAGAAGGGACATCTTAATGCTACAGCATACACTGACATTCTAGAGAATTGTATTGGAATGCTGACTGCGAGTCAGTCCTTATGCCCAACATTAGTGCCCAACCTCACTAATACCACCTTGTGGCTGAATGGAAGCAAATCCCTGCAGCCAGGTTCCAAAATCTACCGGAAAGCCTTCCTAGAAGAGTGGAGGCTGATGCATCAGCAAAGGGGGGGCCAACTCCATATCGATGCCCATGGTTGTCGAATGAGATGTTCAACAGAAGTGATGTTCAAGTGTCCACATACGTTTGGAAATGTAGTGTATATGCTTATATATGCACACTGCTGGTACTGCCACGCTCAGGCTGCTGGTACTGCCACACTCAGGCTGGTACTGCCACGCTCAGGCTGCTGGTACTGCCATGCTCAGGCTGCTGGTACTGTCACACTCAGGCTGGTACTGCCACGCTGAGGCTGGTACCGCCACGCTCAGGCTGCTGGTACTGCCACACTCAGGCTGGTACTGCCACGCTGAGGCTGGTACTGCCACGCTCAGGCTGCTGGTACTGCCACACTCAGGCTGGTACTGTCACACTCAGGCTGGTACTGCCACGCTCAGGCTGCTGGTACTGCCACACTCAGGCTGGTACTGTCACACTCAGGCTGGTACTGCCACGCTCAGGCTGCTGGTACTGCCACACTCAGGCTGGTACTGTCACACTCAGGCTGGTACTGCCACGCTCAGGCTGCTGGTACTGCCACACTCAGGCTGGTACTGCCACGCTCAGGCTGGTGCTGCCGTGCTCAGGCTGGTACTGCCACACTCAGGCTGGTACTGCCATGCTCAGGCTGGTACTGCCATGCTCAGGCTAGTGCTGCCACGCTCAGGCTACTGCCACACTCAGGCTGCTGGTACTGCCAGGCTGAGGCTGGTACTGCCATGCTGAGGCTGGTACTGCCACGCTCAGGCTGGTACTGCCACGCTCAGGTCTATTACCACACCAAAGACTGGTTCTTTAGCTGGGTAGGTCACCCCACAGGCCCTTAAATATTACTCTGAACTCATACTCATGGTAAGTGTACACCTTTTGGATTTCAAGTAAGGTCCCAATTAAACCAATACACACTGTTGATACAGGGCAGAGGAACCTGTGTTTTCAATGGAATGAATCTGACACTGTTTAAAAAGGGGCCTATTTTACTGTTCCTCTAGCTCACACAGACTCTGCACTAGTCACCTGGTAGCATGGTACTCTGCACTCACAGTTTAACAGACTTAATGAATCCATCACCAGGAAACTGATTTGCTTTCAGTGATTTGGTCAGGAAGTACACCAAAAGACTTGAAAATTCATTTAAAGTGACAGCTCATGCAAGATGAATACAAACAAAATTTTGTTTTGTCTTTCAATAAGCCTGACATACAGTTCTTATATACAAAATAAATCTATGTACGTCGAGCTGATATGCTCAAAACCCAAAAAAGTTAAACTTGCACAACCTTTGGTGATGTTGTATGGTGAGAGCCGACTACTTTCAATTTAAGTCATGGTACACAACTCTGAAACTCTTGAAACTGTGTTTTATCTACAAAAAACATCAGGTACAATGTCAACACAAAATGCTCAACTTCCAAATGCACTAGGCTACACGGTATAGTGACCAGTAACTGGGTAGTCATTTTGGCATCAGCAATTTCCTGTACACGACCGGTGCACAGACTTCCACTGATTGCTCTCATCAATGTTAAAGATGTTAGCCTTCTGTGGATTTACTGTTCCTACAGACACCAAATTCACTAAAAACTCCTCTTTGGATATACAGCACATCATATTGAAAAGCAGTCTTTTTGAGTGAATTATCACTTTAATATCCAGTTTGGGATTTTCCACACTTGTAAGGCTCAACCCGTTAGAAACTCAACCCTGTTTTAAAAACCCCCACGAGAACTACTGACTGCAGTTCTACATCGGTTACGAACAGGATGTTGGCACATCACAGGGACTTTTCCACCCCTTTACGCCGCATGTTGGGCCCCCCTGAACCTGCGGCTGCGTGTAGTCACTTCCCTGAAGCTGGCTCACGCCATTCTGGAGAATTCCGCCCACAGATACAGGAAGCACACAGGCAGTGTGCCTTCGCTTGCCTTGCCAGTAAACAAGCACACACATGCCAGTGATCACCCGCACATCTGCTACGGCACATTTGGCTCACCTGGAGAAGCAGAGGGAATGGACTGAAATTCCATGCACTGAGATTCCATAGCCATTGAAATGCTGGCCGTCGCGCAAAAGAAAACATCAGTGTGGCATTGCTGCCGCGCGTCCATTCACACTGTAAAGATAAGACAACCTGAATGGTAACTCACCGGTAATGCTTATATGAGCAAACTGCATTCAAAGAGAGCCTTTCATCTCAGGATCATAAAGAACTTCACAGAAAGGAGGGGAAACTTCCACAACCATCGCGGTGTACAGCACAAGGGTGATGTACAGCAGTCATTTTGTGCAAGAATGCACACCGCAGGTCAAATGGAGGTAGAGGGATTTATTAAGCCAATAAAATCTGACCAATAAAAAACGACCGGAGAAAGAGAGACAGGTTGGAATTTTAGCCGGGAGACCAGGAAAGCTCTGTGGTATTTTTATGACCACAGTGGGTCGAGATCTTGGCCTATCTATCGTCTCATCAAAAGGAGGCCTTTCCTACAGCACGGTACCCCATCGCAGCACTGGAACACTGGCTCTGTACTCAGCTCAGAGAGAGGCTGGGCCTACAGACCCTGCTGGGAACACACTGCAATCACCTTTTCTGAACTTCCTCTTCACGAGAGACCTGAAAACAGATGATGCGACTGAAAGAAAGAATGTTCTCATGTAGAGAGCAGCACTAGAGGAAACGCTAATGTCTGTCACAACAAACCCAGTTTCATTTTTTTTACTTCCATTCCATGACAAAATGTTTGTGGGTATCACTGAATTAACATAATTATGTTCAACATTTTACCACCTTCCATACAGGGGATCTACTTAAGAAAATAGCTCTTGTGCAAAAGAATAGCTTTGTACAATAACATCCCCAATAACAAATGAGGGTTTTTAAAAAGTCAACTTGAAGAACAGAGTTCAGATGAGGACAGAAACTGGATGAAAACAGTGATGTAACGGTTCACATCATAAAACAATGTAAAACAAACCTCCCAAGGCATACATTTCCATATATCATACTTCCGCTACGGGGCGAAACGTTTTGCTGAAACAGATGGTGGTAAACACTCACAGGGCTGGCTGTCCTCATGAGCCACATAAATGCTATAAAACCACGAGGACACCATTTATCACAGCATTAATACTTTAAAAAGCGCACGCTTACGTGTTATAGTATGGCCAACTTATATAAATCGACAACAAAACATATTCATTTTAACAAATATTCTTTCACCAAGAGGCCCATTTATAATCAGTAAGTGTACTGTTACCCAAACAATGATTTGTACTGTAATTAAGTCCAACCAGACAGATAACCTTTACAGTTGTAACTATGACATTATTCAAAAGGAAATTTAAAGAAAGAAAGAGAAAAAGAAAGGCTAGCAAAAAGAGGTTAAGGCCAAAACACAAAAAGCCCAGGAAGACCAGCTATTCAGTCAAAACACGTCTTTCTAATACATTGAGCAAAGACCAAAGCTCAAACACAAGCTTTGCAATGGCCAAAATAAATACTTGGATCACTACAGCCTCATTCTCAAAACGTCGCTCACGTTGGCTTCAACTTGTGCTCTATGGACTGAGCTGCCAACAATGTGCTGTGTCTGTTATCACCCTTCACATGGCCTACTAATGAGAAATCCACCGAGGCTTGATAACAAAACACATTCACAAGAACCTGAGAGTACTTTTTATCACATGCACTTCCTCTGCTAGAAAATCTTCCTGATTTTGCACACTATAGTCACGTTTCCACCGCAGGAACTTTCCCCAGGAACCAGGAACCTTTTGAGGAACTCCGGGCGTTTCCACCACAGGGACCAGGGTCTAAATTAAGAACTTTATTTTACCTCCCTGCTCGGGGGGTAGTACTTTCCAAAAGTCCCGGAACTTTTGGGGTGGGGCGCAAGCGCTGAATATTTCTGATTGGTTGACTACTCGCAGTATTTTATTTCAACCGCCATTTTAAAAAATCTGCAGGCGCAAACCGCTTTATTTTCATAATAATAACTTGAATTCAAACTTGTATGTTATGCGGCGCAGTAGCCTACTTTTGGTTACAGCCTGCCAATGTCTTGGAACAGATGAGAAATTAAGATTGAGGATTATAACGTGTGCTCTTCTGTTCTTTTCTTGCTTTAGTATTTGTTTTATAAAATGTTAAGCATTCGTGCTGGGACGGCATATTACGTATCAAAACATTTAAACGGTTTAATTCGGTTGCTGAATATTTCCTTCCGGATTTTCTTTGTTAGCCCATTGACTCAAACGTTCGATACAGTTATGTGAGCTATGCAGTAGTTCTGCTTAATTTACATTGGGGATACAGTAAAAGCAAACTGGAAATCACCTTCCGCACTTTTTGTCGGGGTAAAATAACAGGTTAATTCTAGTAATCGTCCCTTTTGCTTTTTCAGACTGCCATAATTTTACTCTGCGATTCTTCAATTCCACAAAAAGACCAGGAAGACTAGGGACTAATTTATGGTGCGTGGTTCACATCTGGAGGGCATACTTCGCTGCTCCGCTAGCAACTCTGAAGGAAAGCAAACGGTGGCTGTACCACTGCAATATTAATTTAAATTCTCACGCAATCCGAATTTTCATTCTATTTATTCTTGTCATTTTGAGATTAGCCTATATGGAATTGACGATGAGAGTTGAATTAATCAATTCAACAGCAAATTGTTTACGACGTGTGCATGTTTTCTGCTGTTGTTACCAGTTATTTGTGGAATGTGAATGCATTCCGTCACCTCGCATGTCAAGACATGAAAGTGAATGTTCGCATAAAAACATAATGAATGTGTTTGAGAGGATATATAAAACAGTTAGGCCTACAATCTGTATACTGGCCTGTTATATCCTATTTGTTGCATAACAACGGTCCAAGTCGAACTACCAACGAGAGTTTTGCTTGACAACGGTAAAATAATATGCCCAAACAGCCACGTAAGAATATTTCAATTTCAGGTGATGAAGTCAATAAAAATCAATAAATACTAAAGTAACCACATATAGTCATTGTTGGGAACCCGTTGTATAAGTGGAATAAACCCCTCCAGGCTGTCCCGGTTATTGGAAAATAATGTACTTCAGTGGTATGGGGTTACAGAAGAAATCATACGACAGATGGACTGACGACGACGTCGCTTTTTCACACGTCAGTGGACTAATTTGCCTAATCTTCACGGGTCTTTAGACCGTGGTGGAAACGCAGACAACAATGGGCTGAAGGAACCTTTTAGTTCCTTGAAAAGTAGCTCCTGGGACTAAAAGTTCCGGGTACTTTGGGTGGAAACGCAGTTTATTTATTCCTATATATCCTTTATCAAACAATTTGGAAAGTACAGACCCAATTTTAAGCCTATCCCATCCATGCAACTTTCTCCAGAAATGTGGGAGCTGCAGAAAGCGTGCAGCCAAACAGGGCTTCACCAGCTGTGTCACAGGGCCGCTGTGGTGAACAGTGTGCCAGCGGGCACCCGACAGGCCAGGGGCCTCACCACTGCCCTTTGTGACGGGAAATACCCTGGCAAGCCAAACTCCCTGGGTCAGGCTCCAGCCCTATGCAGCACATGAAGAAACGCCAAGCCACAGACAGCGCCGGCACAGTCAGAATTCAACAGCAGACCGAGGGAAGTCCAAGCCTTTCTGATCAGTTTATGACCAGCCACACAGTGCTTAACTTCATCTGCTGCCTGCAAAAAAATAACGAATAAAAACACTCATCCGCAATCCACGTAAAAATTCATTGTACTGAATACTGCAATCTGCTTCACAATTCAGCCTCGCACAGTTTGTTTCCAGGTTACAAACACATGAGAAGAGGTTGAAACACACTTGTAGCGAAGTGTAATCAGGGGCTCACTGGACCGTCAGTCAAAGTTAAAACAATGAAAACTGATAAATAACGAGATGCACCTGCTCAATCTCAAGATGGTGTGGTCTGAAACTGCACACAACATCTCGAAAACTGTGGTGCAGCACACGCAACTTAAATCCTGCAGTGGTAGTCAGGTAATGTTTAAATGTGTGTCGAATTTATTCAATTTTCCCCCCTGCAATAAGCACATCATTATTATGTCCAATTCATGCATTTGTTACTCTATCCTCCCTAATATTAGCCGTTCATCCATTTGCTTTTACCTTGCATTGTGTACAGTATTTTTAAATAGCCTATAGACTATTGTTGACAGGATTAGAATGACACCGTGTATCTCTGTGGGCATTTCGACATCATCTGCGTCATAATTTGTTATTCTGAGAGAATTCACCACAGAGATGTGTGCAGCGTTGCCACAGGCAACAGAAAAGAGGAAATGAGTGAGGCAAAATTCTCTAGAACTGCTAGAACACTCTGGGGCAAGACCAATCTAACAAACACTTCAGGAACATGTCAAGTCAGCCATTTAGGCCCATGCACTTTTCAGTTAATTCACAACGCACTCGGAGAGTACCAATATTTATAAGCCACACACCCAAGATTCGCAGTTTCGAGAAAATTAGTAAAACACAGTTAGAACTGCCCCCGGTGGTTAACACTCCTGCCATAGTTGGGTATTTCCACAATTAAATTGCCTGCCATTCTTGGTGCACTACAATATGGGTAATCTTTGGCTCTTGGCTTCTTTCAGTTTGGGTGCATTTTGGTCAAGCGTAAAGACAAACTGCAGCTCAATTCTATGCCCCCTACTCCTGGTTTCTTCATAGAGCTCCCAGCTCTTATCGTCCTGCGGAAAGAAAGTCGCTACTCGTCCACTGCTTATCTAAGGCCTAGAGGAAGCTGGGCTGTCCCTATCGCTACAGCCAGACAGCATCAACTCAGGCCTGAAGCCATACGGTTCCCTCTATCTGCTACTGCGCACACTCCAGTTATCAAACAGTAAGTCTCACACACACACAGAGCGTGACCCCTCTGTAAACCACTCCACACATCATAATCCCCTAAAGGCACACAGAACTCTCCTATGCACATACACTCCTACCACTGCCTGTGCTCTAAATTGTTATCAAAATACAGCACTCCCAGACACCATAACTGAACTGTCCGTTTCAACCTACGGTCAATATATTTTCTGCAGATTTCAGCAAATCGTAAGCCAAGACTTGCTCTGTGTGTGCGGGCGCATGCGTTTGTATAGTACAGTTAACTTAACTAATTACCAAATAAAAGTTCGATTATTACAAGGACAGACTGACTGTTGGCATTACTCTTACAGTGCATTTTGCTGCAGATGTGCAGCATGAACCAAATTGCCCTCTGATTTCTGATTGGCCAAGTTTGTCAATGTCACATTGGGATAAACGCCCTTTGTTTCAACAGTCAATATTGCATGTACAAACACGCATTGTGCAGTTATGCCTGTCACATCAATCAGTGAGAAACAATGACATTTGAGTCTAATTTAGCTAGCTGTAGCGATGCAGGACAAAGCAGCAAGAGGCAGGGATATATATTTTTTCCCTTGCAGCACTGGCTGCCTGTCAAATTCAGGATTGACTTGAAGGCTTTCCTTCTAAGATATTAAATGGCTTATGCCTGTACCCAGAAGCCAGGCTCATATCATTGGGAATGGGAAGCCAGCTATCTCTTCACTCGGACAGACTGCATCACCTGAAGGATTCCCCAATCAAAAACAGCTTTTAATTCTGTACTTAAAACCATAGTTGCTTGATACCGGGTTGTGGTCCCGACCGGACAATGTCATGTTGGTCAGAGTAATAGCTGGGAGAAATTCACCGGTAGTTTCTAATGAAGTCACGTGTCAGTTACTCGGTCGTGTACTCGGGGTGAGTGGGCGGGCGGGGTTGAAGACGGAGGAGGAGACTTCTTTGATTGTAAACACAAAACCACAGCAAGGCCAAAAAAAACTCAAACTGCATATAGCAAATTAACAATCAGACTTAAGGCCCAAGAATGTCGAAAAGGATTTGCAGTGCAGTCAGCTAGCAACCAAACTTGCTAGGCAACAATTTCTAAAGATCAATAAATCTAACTTCTGACAACTAATAATTCACCACCTCAATAGCTCGCCAGAAAAAAAGTCAAACAGAACAGCACCACTAGTTGCCACCTCCATAAGAGGCCTTGTCAAGTTCCTCAATGAAACAGCCTCAGTCAATGACATTGAAATACCTGGCTTGCTTAGCTAGCAGGCAATGCCTTGCTATATTATGTAATGTTTCTGTCAAATATGCAAAGATACATCTGAAGGCAGGATAAGTTCCCACTTAAGTCACCCATGCCAGGCTCCCTGGTGTAGCACTTCATCCCTGTATCATCCTTACAAGAACATACAACCTAATACTAACGCCTAAAAAAGTTATCAGCAAACATAGAGTTACTTCGGTAAACTGTGTTTTTCAATGTAGACAATAATTACATACAAAGACAATGTAGCAGCAGTCCTTGTAGTCCCCTGACTAAAACAGAAACTAAACTCCTGGTTTTGGAGAAACACTTTCAATGAGTGAGCTAATTACAGGAAATGACACGCATTGCACAGATTAGTCAAGGATGATGCTTTGAAGCCTCGGATCCTGTCAAAGCATGTTTTTTTCCAGTAAATAATAACCCCTCAGGTGCGTTCACTGCCACAGCACACTACTGCCGCCTAAGTTTGGGCCTCACCAAAACTTGCAGTGAGAAAATTTATAGTCACACTAAAGATGTGTAACTTAATGGAAGACTCTTTGACAGAATATTTCGGGTCACGATTTTTGCAGCAAAGATGTACGCTACCTGGTGCAAATCCCCAATAAGTACTCCTTGTTTTCAACTTTAGCCAGGCCTTATTAGACATCAGGGGCCTGTATCATGACGCAGGATGACTGAATTAGCTGAATAACTTAACTTAACGGAATACGGCCAAGCCACTCCCACTACCCCCCCCCCCCCCACTTTTTTCTCAGAGACTACCTCCACCACTATTCCATGCTGCTACACCATACTTGACACACTATTTTTTTTTTTTATTGTAACTAAATTCTTAATTTTATTCCATTTAGTTCATTTATTGTGTACCTACTGTTCTGTTTTTACACTGTCCTGCACTGTATTGTATGGAGTTGCACTCGTCATGTCTATTACACTTGCACTGTCTTGTCACTTGCACTATGTCTAGTCATGGGCATACAGCCCCGTCCTTGTCTGTATGTCTTTTATGTATATTGTATATATTGCACCAAGGACCAGGAGAAACGCAATTTCGTTCCAGTGTAATCTGAATGGTATATGGCTGGAATGATAATAAAGCTGATTTGACTTGACTTGAATAACTGAGTATAACCTGGAATAGCTCTTTTTACTTCAGTCCATGTTCAGGAATTTAGGAGGGATCTGGGTGTTACTCAGTGCAGTTATCCAGCTAACTCAATAACCCTGCTTCATGACACCAACAGATATCAGACTTTTTGGCAAATATTTAGTTGACACCTGTGCAGGGCCTAACATTCTACTTGAAATAGAAGCTAAACATATTTGTTTTGATGTGGTCATCAAGGAGGAACACTTCAAAAATGAGAAAAATAATTTCTATTAATTTGTCACAAGTATGCAACAAAGGTCAGGACAGTGTAAACAAAAATATTTTTTTATAATCTTGAAAATTGAAGTAAAAGAAAAACCATATTTTATTAACAAACAATAATAATAATGCTCCTTATTGCTAATTATCCATTCACACAAATACATATGCAAGCTGGAGAAGTTCTTACAACTTCCCCTAACTCAGGGAAATGACTAGGATCCATAAGTGACAAGTTTCACTACACTGCATTTGTTCAGATCACTGTATTATCATTCTTTCATTTTTGAATAACATTTCAAACCTTATTTTATTTTATTTTACAAAAGTTTACAAATTACGAATAGAGTTGCCGAAGGAAATGAACATACACATTGTTATAGACAACAGTTCTAGGCATAAACCTGATCTCAGAACTGCATAACAATTTCACATCTTCAAAAAGTATTAGTTTCAGTTTCCGTACAAAATAAATAACCGGTGGTTCATTGGTACACTTCCTGTCTCAGTGTCCCAGGAGAAGTTAAAGAGTTAAAAGGTGATCATTGCAAAAAAGTATGCACTTTCTCTTTATGGCCATTCGCAACAATACAGAACAACTGCCAATTCACTGATCTAATGGAAAGGTAGACTGTACACCACATGTTGGATGGCGAATCGGTTTTTAATTCATAACAATAGACTTGATCTCGTATGTTTCATTGACGACAACAGGAGAGAAAACTAGCATACACTATGAGAGTTCAGCAACTGAAAATCATGACCAATGACCCTCAAAAATTATTACACCGAGAACAAACAATTACACAAGACACTTCTGCTCTGGATGTAACAGAGACTTAATGAAGAATGACAATCATACTAATCAAACCAACACTGCGAGGACAGTTCGGAAATTCCATACCTAGCTAATGTTAGACATTCGTGACCCACATTTAGCATCCGATCCGAACTTTGTGAAAACAGATACTACCCATTAGCAAGCTAACACTGACAATCTAGCCAACGTTAGCAAACAATCTACGTTAGTACATGTTACAAGTACATGTTTCGAACCAAAATATACGAATTTAACTTACTTATGGAAAGCAAACGATCTGTCATTTTAAGTCCAAGAATGTCAAAAAGATTTTTCAGTATATGTTAGCTAGGAACCATATTGGCTGGCTAACACTTTAGAAAGATCAATAAATCTGACTACCGACAACTGGCTAATATCGCAACACCTCAACTGCTCGCCAGAAAAATTAGAGTTAGACTGAACAGCACCACTTGTTGCAACCCTCATAAGAGGCCTTGTCAAGTTCCTCATTGAAACAGCCTCGGTCTATGACGTCCAGATACCTGGCTTGCTTAGCTAGCAGGAAATATCTTGTTTAAATTATTTATGTATCGATAGCTAGCGTTTTTGTCACATATGCAAAGATACATCTGAAGCAAGAGAAGTTACTCTGAGGTAAAATAATTCCCAACACTGTATAGCAAGATGGCAACAAGACTAATGTAGACAGCTAACGTTGTCTGATATAATCGAATTGGTTAGACTAGCTAACTAAGTTTAGCTACCATTAGATAGCTAGCCAACGTTACAACATTCTGTGATACTTACTACTCCGCAGATATTCCGCTCTGATGAAATTCCGTCTTCTGATCTACCGTAGCTATGCTATTTTGGCTAAATGCCCACAATTGTTTACCAAGGTATTCAATGGTATTTAAAATAATTTGTTCGTCTTCAGTATGGTCTTTGATCCATTTGCCACGACTTGATCTTGTATAGTTGAAACGAGTTAGTTAGTCTGGCTTCGTTAGCTAGCTACCTAATCTTGCTTGCAAGCTGTCTGTCTTGCGAACAACGCTTTGCTAGCTAACCAACTCGCTAGTTAACTAGCCGTGTTGTGAAATGAAATACACAGCCATTGAGTGACCGTAAAATATGGCCCCACTCTTCTTATAAACGAGCACGTACCGCCACTTCCTTCACGAACACAAACATGAAATAGCCTAGCCAACTAGCTAAGCAAGTTAGCTAGCTAGCTAACCTGGCTAGATCAATCCATTGACACCGCTCTCCACAGTCAAGAAGTTTTGTAGTCCTCAGACACGGTCATATACTAGACAGTATGTAAAATCCTTCGTTCAGTGTGGCTAGTGCTAGGTTGTCAGAAGTCGCGTTGGAGGTGTCAATTCGATGTGACAGCTAGCTACTTATACACTTTGAAACAAAAATGTAAGCTTTCACGAATCAGACTACATAAAGGAACTGCCAGTGCCAGCCCAATACATTATTACTGCGCAGGCCAGGTACGCAAGTGCGCATCTCTGCGGACTGGAACGGAACTGAGCCAGGGCGTGCCGAGACAAAGGGGCGTAGCTAACCAGCTAGACGCTGCAACGGCGGTGAACTCCTTCCTCTTAAGCCGACGTAAATTTGCAGGTCAACACAGTACGTCTCGAACTACAGCCTATCGCAGCATGGCTGTGTTTATTGAACTAAACGCGCAGCCTCCAAAACTTCATACATATGTAGTTTCGAATTTTGCTAGGATTGCTTTGACATTTTCCCAAATACATTAAAACATTTTAAACTATTATTTTACATAGTAAAATAATTTATACTATTGTACTTATTTGGCTAAACTTTATGTGACTCAGTATCATACATCAATGGGGCAAACATGTCTGGGTAGTTTTGTAAGATTAAATATTTATTGAATAGGCCAAAATATTTCTAATTTCTATCTGTATTTATTTATTGCCCCTTCTCCGATAGTCTGTGGTCATTCTGGTTATTTCTATGGGAAACCCTGAAAAGTGCCAGACTCTTGGTGCTGTATAGGTATGAGGCATGCCACCCCACAAGCTGTAACTCGGCATACCTGCCATCCCAATAGTGAATCATTTTGCAGGGTGTGTCTTTTAGTGAATGTGAACATAAATATATGTGGTGTGGACACAGATAACATGCAATTCTGTACTCTTCAGAAAAGAAAACTTTCACTCAGTTAATTTTTTGGTGTAGTTACACTAAAAGGGGGGTCTGAAAGCATTTAATTCACTGCAGTGTTCTAACCAGATTTGTTAAATTAGGCAGTGACCATTAATAGTTTAAATTGTAACTGCACTGTAATTCTGGACTGTTCACCTTGCTATCTCTAGCCACTCTTACTAATTAGCCACATTGTGGGGCATTGCAGCTGAAAAAAAGTTGACCAACGTATGCCACTAACTGAAGGCATATAGATTGGGTTTGGGAGCAGTACATACAGATTAAATTTTTTTAGCCATAGATGAACAAAAAGGAAATTGTTTATTTGTTAAATTAATTACTGTTCCACACTGTTACATGAAGCCTGCTTAGACTGTTGCTGAATAAATTGTGTGTGCAGCAGTGCATTATGCTAGACAGGAATAATTCCTTGTCATTTTTAGCTGAGTTTTGCTTTGGGCTCTTCTGAGAGCATCACACTCAGAGTTGCAGATTCTACAGCTTTTCTAGTGTTATGTTCATTGCTTAGGAGAAAAATACTGTGGCCAGTAACTGGTCTTTAATGAATAACACTTAAAAAGGATCCACACATATTTTCTGTTCTAAGTTTTGATTATGCGTAGCATAAACTGGAGATGCATAATATTCCAATTTCATGTATCATGGCTTCATGTCACATTTGTAGATTTCACAGATTTCAGTATATATAAATATTTCTGTTTCTTAAAAGCACAATCCTGTTATTACAATTTGGTGCTGAACAGATGCTTTTATCCAGAGTGGCTTACAAAGTAGTACAGATATAAGCTACAGTAATGGTATTTAGCAGCTGAGGTTGTCTAATTTCACAGAAAATAAGCACAAAGTCTGAATAATTAATACTTTTTGATTAATCTGAAAAAAAAATATATCAATGTTCATGGGTGGTTCTGGTTGGATGGTAACTTGTTCCTGTATCCAGTGTTAATTTGTTTCTGAAAGCTGAAAACCTGAACAATGTGGACATCCATATGGCCACTACTGCTCTTTGGTTTATATGTGATTATGAACTGTGGAGTCAATTGCACCCCCATGTGGTCTTTTCCCACCACTACTCCTGCCCTTCAAAATATTTTGCTTTCCAGATGTCTCATTTATCAAATGTTTTTAAAAGTAGTATAGGGTGGAGCTAGTGAATATTTTTTGGCTTTGCCCCATCTCACACTTTTGCAATAAATGCAAAATCAGATACAATTCACCAGGGTATTAACCTCTTACACCAACCTGAGCAAACTCATATGCACATATTGGAGACATTAACCAAGCAGCTATTTGAACATACTAGTAGTCAGCTTACTTGCAAATAATGTTTTAAAGAGTTAATATGAAATTTATTTTATGGATAACATTGTCCCCATAATTTTGAACCTGAGCCATCCATGTTCACCATTTGTGTGTTTTGTCAATGAACAAAATCCTTGTTTTAGTAGACATGGATTCAAACTTCCAAACCTTCTTTACTTAATTTTTATAATAAATCAAGTCAAGTCAAGTAGAACTTTATTTGTCCCCAGTGGGGCAATTGGCTGTGCAGCAGTGAAAACAGTACCAAGGCAATTAAATACAACATATAATAAAGAGTAAATATATTTCATGAATTATTATTTTTTATTTTGGGAACCTGCTGGAATGCAACCATTTTTTGCATGAAAGTTTATAGAGGGGTATAAATGAATAGTTCATCTAACTAGGTCAGTTCAGCCCCAGAATTCAGTTTTGATACAATAAGATGTCAAATTACATATAATCTATAAATTCAAAAAGGTCATAGGAATTCAAAACCTAGTATTGTCAATAGGAACTAGGTATGCCTAGTTCCTATATTAAATTTGAATCCTAGACTCCTGTCACCACGTCTAAAGACAGTAAGTTTTACAGAGTGATGCCGCCTGACCACTTGTTGGTTCATAAGTAAAATCATCCTCGTCAATAGGGCCAGGCATCTCAGTCTCCAGACTCAAATCCAATTGAAAATTTGTGATTTGAATTGAAGAGGGCAGTCCACAAGCACAGACAGAAGGAGCTGAAGGCTTTTGAAAGATTCTTATTGGAGTAATGTTCAAAGATAATTAAAGTACAATGGATGACCATTCAGGAGTGTTGTGAAAGAAGAGTTCACAACTGAAGCAGTTTGTAAATATTTTACTTTTTTAGTAGATGCCATTGAATCATTTTCCAAAAGCTTTATGAATGAAAATACAGCTCAGTACATTCTTAATTTTATAGTCTCATTCACTTTTTACATGCCATAGCAAATATTCCCTGCACTGTCAACAAATGGTCCGGAATGCTGCCACTAGGCTTCTGACCAGGACCAACTGACGTCACGTCACTTCCTGTCTTAGCATCATTACACTGGCTCCCAATGAAATTTAGGACTGAATTCAGAATTTTTGTTATTATCTGTAAGGCTTTGTATGGTCTGGTGGCAGCCTACATTAGTGAGTTACTCCATCCTTACACCACAAGTAGGGCTCTCAGATCTCCCATCTCCTGCACTAAACTAAAAGCTAAAGGTGATCAGGCTTATAAAAGTTTCCCGTAAAGTCTGGTGCAGCCACCCTTTAGACTTAAGATCTGTGGACACCGTCGACACTTTGTGGCAGAAGGCCCCTTTGTATAAACTTGCTTTCATGTAATTTTTGCCTGTGCTGTCCCCGTATGTGTTTTTATACTATACAGTTTTATCTATTTATTTCCTTGTGAATAACTTTGTGATTTTGCTATTTTACTTTACTAGGTGAAATTTACTTGTTCATCTTTATTGAAGGTGTTTAAACTAGTTCTAGTGTAACTAGAATTTTTTTTTTTTTTTTAATGGAAGTTTCCTTGAATTAGCCAGCATATGAGCATATGACGGATATGAGATTGCAAATGTTGGTCCTTGCTTGAAAATGTCTTAATTGCGCTAAAATGCAACAGTTGAAAATGAAAGTTTAAACTTTATCATTTACAAGGGAAGTTATTCTAATAGGAATGTATTGCCTATCTAAACAAATGAGCAAAATTTGGACAACAGCCGGAAAAGTAGAGTATTACCAAAAACATAGCACAGGTCATAACAGTACATGAAAACACACAGAATGACTATAACCTCTGTCCATAACACTAGTTTCCTCTGATCTTTGCAATGGAGAAATGTTTCCAGTATAAGGGTAAAT
This sequence comes from Anguilla anguilla, assembly GCF_013347855.1. Classification (NCBI taxonomy): domain Eukaryota; kingdom Metazoa; phylum Chordata; class Actinopteri; order Anguilliformes; family Anguillidae; genus Anguilla; species Anguilla anguilla. The sequence continues at coordinate 18,842,766 of NC_049214.1, read as the reverse complement.
CCTGCAGCAGTGAAATGTGAAACAACAAACTTTGAGCCCTGAAGTGCAAAACAGAATCATACAGAAGCTAGTAACCCTGAAGTGTGGATGCAACACACAAAAGAGCAGTGACTTAGTTACATAAAATCTTTGTTTTTGCATTTTTTTTTTTTTCCTGTTCGTGTTTTGCATTTCAGTCTTCATTCTTCCATTTAAGTTTTTATACTGAACAAAGCAGGAGGGCTCAGTATTCGGCTTCTGGAGACAATGACGCTTATGCAAGTTGCATTTACAGGTATTTTTTTACAGCAGTGGGCTTGAGAACTTGCATAGCCATCAAGACATCAAGCTCCTTTTTAAAATTACATTCTAAATAAAAACAAAAAATTTTCACCGCCATTTCCAAACAGAAAAATGCAAGCATACCTCTTAATCATGTGGTTTAATGAACACTAAATGCAAGGAGGGAACAAAAACACACAAGGTCTAAAAATTAAAAAAAGCTTACCTTGGTTCAATCCTTGAACACAACCCCATCAGTAAGGAAAAAGTAACAATAAAGGGATAGTTCATTTTTTGGAGCTTTTTTTAAAATACTATTTCAGTTGCTGTATAAGCTTCTGTGGAGTTAGTTGAAGTGTATATATAAAATATTTTTGCTTAAAATCTCTAACCTTGCAAATGCCCTTATACCAGCCATTGTACAGCCGACAGGACATTAGGAACATCTGTGAATATCAAAAATACGCATTGCACATAAAACCTGTCTGACCAATCAAAAACATACATCAAAACAGAAATATCAAAAATCTCCAGAAAGTCAACTATCCATTTACATCCTATCCTGGGAAAAGATACAAGAACATGACTAGTGACAAATGCAGGATTCCTCATCAGATTAAATGTAATTTAGAAAGGAATGTATTCTGAATGCTTAAACATCAGCAGTGTAATAAACCATCCATTTCTTATTTTAGGCATATAGCAGACCTACATTTCACATACAGCCTATAGCTGGATGCACGTCCAGTTTTCCTGCCATTGTACAATGCTGTTGTCATATGCATGGATTAGCATTTTCAGTAAAGCTACATAAAAACTCATTGCATATGCATTACTAGCACCATAATCCCCAGCAGCAAACATTATTTCAGCTGGATCATCAATTTCTCAGAGTGCAAGGATTTCTGACCCTGGCAAGTGTACGTTTTCCTCTTGATTTTAATTTGATGAATGTTCTGTCCATACAGTTCAGTAGAATAATAAAACATGTTGGCACACATTTGCTTCATTATTCAGTCCCTTAGAAGCTACATGATCCAAACAATGATTGTTTTTAGTGGGATGTTTAGTCCATTTTCAAGCCTTTAGTTGAACAGTTACCTTGTGGTGCTGTCAAGAGAAAACTACTGGTTACAGAAATTCCTACAGGTCTTATATATAATATACAAATTATCTGTGCAGTTTCTAAATGCCTGCAAATCAGAAGAATAGGTGTGTCTGAATTAGAACTTGTTTCCTGATCTGCACTGACCTCAGATACATGCTGTGCTTGTCTCAGCTCTTCAAACTCTTCTTTGGTGATATGGGTCATCCCCTGTGTGAGATGGGGATGCTGGGGGTTATTGGAATATGAATGCTGCTTGTCACTTGGCAACCTCAGCACAATTTCAGAATTGGGCTTTATTTTTCAGTCAAATGAAACACATCTAGAGATTCCAGAACTACTAAGATGTAGCTCTGTAGGTAACTGAATATAGCACACATTACACAGGGTACCCTAGAGAAGAGCCTTCTAATCACTTTCTTTAATCACCTTCAGGGCTATTGGGCTTTGCAGCCTAGTCATATATAATCCACACAAACCACGCAAACTCGACACAAACAAGCACTGAAAATATACTAAAGTTCACAGCAACACCAGTCATACAAAACAATGCACAATTCTGACGGTCTTAAAATCTTTCGCTGTAAAAATTCCACTGCTGATTTAATTACATCCAGATAACGGCCAGGCCATCAGCTTGTTGGCCACCATGTAACACGCAGGAGGATCCAGGACATGCTCAGGAGGAGCCATGTCTTTAAAAGATTAGGGTGGGGGCCATCCCAGGCTGCAGGGAGATGCAGATCCAGTGCAATCCAGTGCAATCAGACTGGAGGGTGTTATCTCGAGGGTGAGACTAGGGAGCACCACCCACTGCAGGGAACAGAAATGGACTCGATGGAAGGTTAACCGAAAAACATGAGAGCACCAATCCTCCTGTCCATACTGAACAGGAGAGTAACAGTAACGAGCAAGCCATTCATTTTCCAGACACAGGAACGTTCAATTTGTGTCCTTTACATCCGTTTGGTATTACAAATTCTAAAAAATCCAATGACCAAAAAAGAAACAAATCTAATTGCACTGAATACTCCATACCCGAGGCATTCAGACAGCCCTAGGGGCAACCTGGGAAATTCACATCTACACACTACATAACAGCCACTACACTGCCTATAACCTATGGTACAACTGATATAAGAAATGTGCAAGGTACTCGGACAATGATTTGACAATGGAGACAGAATTCCATTTCAGTATAAAAATTTGCAAGGTTTATTTGAGAGTTTTGCTGATGTTGGTGTAGCCAGCTCCAACGCAGGTCATCAGGACTTTATCCCCTCCCTTTTGGCTGTCCTCTGCATGCTTCTGCGTCTCCATCTTGAACATGATCTGAAAAAAGTCCCGGATGTGCCGCAGAAACTCTATCCTGAAAGAGAAAGGACATGAGTGGGGCACTGTGGACCAAGAGACTCAGGTTAGGGCATCTGGTCAGACAGACTCTACACTGACAGTAAAACCACATGAGAGTCCCTCTGGGTAGTTGACACAATTTGTCGCAATAAAAGAAAGAAAAATAATAATTTAAAAAATCAGGGTGGAGCAGTGGTTTAAAAAGTCAATCTCCGTCCATAAAGTGAAGGAGCCAGTGGTACACTGATTTTATATTATGGAATAAGATACAGAGTAAATTGCCTCAGTAAACAGTCTTTGATAAACAATGTTATCTGTGCAAGCTGGCCTGGATAAGGGCATCAGAAAAGCAAATAAATACTGCTTTGTGAGGAATTATAGCAATCCCAAGAAGCACAGTGGCCGTTGGCCTTCCATTGCGTCAGAGGTAACTGACAAGCACTGACCCAGGACAGCGAGTGCTCAGATAACCTGTGGCGGAAAGGACATTCTGATCAGTAAAGTGACTTAATAGTGAGCTTTTACATAACCAATCCAAGTACATTCCTGCTCTTGGAAAGTCACAACCCGCTTGGTCTTCTGGTTGGTTTAATAACAGACATACTCATAGGCAGATTCTTTAAATGCTGTATCCTGGGCCCAGGACATACCTTCACTAAACTACAGAGAGCAGCAGATGATGTTACATTATTCTTTAAAAATGCTGTTCTTTGACCAAGCAGAAAAATACCACTGTATCTTTTCAGTCGTCTGGCAGCAAAACAGGGAATTTATAATTATGTTTTCTTTCATGGCCCCAGAAGACGTAGAAGTTATTTCAGCTACGGGAATAAGCAACAATTATAGACTACAGCTTGTAATTGGCTTTTTTTGTTGTTTGTTTTAAAAATTAATCTGCACTAGGTTCAGTTTGTGGTATTTTATACTGTCTATAAATGATAAAGCGCAATCCTGAAATGATTAATGTGGAGATTTCCAATGGCCTACTACCATTTTTCCTACTCGATACATTGGGAGAAACTGAAAACCAATGTGTAAAATATCATAATTTTGAAAACTAGCAAAAACCTTGCTTTTCATTTAATTAACCATATTAAAATAAAACATTTGTGAGAAGTAGCACTCAAACATCTGGAAAAAAAGACATTATTTGGCCATATCACCCAACCCCCAAGTACAACTATTTCTACATTATATAGAGCAATACATATTTTGGAGTAGGGGCACTTTTTCTGTTACTAGGTCATTTCAGGGGATTGTTTATCTTACCCGTTTATCACCCGTTTTATATTAGAATACAAAAACAATGCACCTCAATGTATAAAAAACTAAATAAGAATTCCTCTCCAAAGACAGATGAAATGTGATCCTCCATAGTCTCCTGCTGTGGGCCATTGCGATAGCACTGCCAATCTTCAGTTATCATAGTACTGTACTTTAGAAGCATACAGCACCGGTACCATGATAACTGAAAATGGACAGTTCATGTTCCCAAGGCTGCTGGACGGGGGTGGCCAGCTACTTTGGGCACTGGATTCTCAGCAGGTCACAATTAGGAATGAGGAGTCGAGACATACCTCAGGCACCCATCATTTAGCTTACTAAATGTGACGCGACACAAACATACTGTACATTCATCAAATTAGAAGACTGGCATTTCCATACACGAATGCTCTGTGCACACTCGTATAACGTTGTAAATGAAAATAATATTAGCTGAAACGCTCTGACATTTTTTATGTATACGCATCGAGGTATACTAAATATTCTTGCAAATCCACCTACAACAGTGGTATTCACTCTTGTCCTTGGAGAGGTGCAGCATGGCTGGTGTTCATTTTCACCTTAAAAACAAATCAACTTTAATTAACTGCTTTAAATGGTCAGCTAGGTGCCGAGTAACAACAAAAACCTGCACACACTGTGGATCTCCAATAGCAGGAATGAATACCACCATTTTATATGAAGGTGGACATTTGGAAATGTTAGGCAGGTATACACGCAGCATTATGAATATGATTCAAGACTTTAAAGACCCGGTGCAATGATTTTTTAAATTTTGTTGAGAAAATTAAAATTGCTTTTCCTTTATCCTAAATGCAGTTCTCAACTGCCCACTACAGGAGGATGTGGTGTTGGTCATTTGGAGTTCATATTTATTGTGTAATCAAGACACTTCCATTATAAAGAATTTGCAGAGCAACTATTTACGGCGTTGCCAACCCTTACAGTACAAACAAGTCATGACACACCTCCAGTGTTCATGTTTCTAAAAGGCTATGCTTTCAAAAACAATAAAATATATTTGTTTATACATTTGAAAAAGTAAACATCTTTATCTTGTGGCAAAAACATCAATTACAAGAAAATGTTTTATTCCAGTGTCTTTAAGTTTGTGCCGGTTTATAAATCCCTGAGAGTATACATTGTATTGACCAAGCTAAGCCACTGCCTGAGGATGAAAATATTACAAATCAAAAGATTCCATGAAGGGAGCGAAGGTTCTTTGGAAATGCATGCAAAACTTATTTTCTGAGTACCTGACTGTTTACTGACCTCGGATGGAATTTTCTGTGGTCTGAAAGAACTTTGGATCAATGTTAGTGCCAAAAGTTGAGCACAGCTAGCTTACGTGTATGGAGAGAGCGGACCAAGCAGAGCTTTGGACACATCCTGCTGTCCCAGCGTCATGTAGAGTAGTGACAGGCTCTGATTGGTTGAATCCACACAGCCACCCTAAAACAACATAGGGAAAAGTGAGAGGGGACACTCAACACCACGACTCAGTAAGTGCTGTTATCCATCAGAAGCTTAGGCGCTTTAGGTGAGACCGAACAATCCCCTTAAAAAAAATAAATAAATAAAAAAGCACATACAAAGTATGTAAGATTAACATCTGTTTTCACCTTTAAATATGCCTACTAAATAAAGATACCTGCTTGGATGAACCCAGTAAACGAAAAGTAAAAGAACCAGTTCTCATCAACGGATACAACTTCAGGAACCATGTTCAGGTCACTGTAACAGTAGTGTACAAATCGTAGTGTACAAACCTTTCCAACGCTCCAAGCCATGCCCTAGGACCAACACTTACAAAATCACAGAGAAATATGATGAATTCCATTTAACAGATGTAATCATTTTAAAATTCAGCATTTCTTTATGACAGTCAAGAGTTGCATGAAACACCATTCCTTTTACTCGTTCAATTCCTTTAACCAAAGTAAAAGGTAAATTATGCTTGGAGACAGGCAAAATTAATTAATAAATGCACTGTCTGGAAGCTAGGGCAACATTCTTATTCATAACAAAAAATAAAAAATAAATTCACACCTCTGTCCATAAACCTGAAATTTGGAAACTATTTTTCATGAAAATCAAGGGACAGAGCAAAATCAACCATTAACAACCGAATTTAGGACAATTGCCCCATCATTAAATAAATAGCTAAAGATCCCTCAAAATCATACAGTAAGCACACAACATGGTCATTTTAAAATAGTCATGAAAAAACATTCATCTGTAGAAATAAAGAAAAAGGTTGATACAATTTATCAGCAGACATTTGATAGAAGTCGCCTAACAATTAGCTAGACCAGCAACACAGTACTGAAGTTCCACATACTTTGCATTTTTGTTAATAGTCTGAGGGCAGAGACTATTTTTTACATTTAAAAAAACAGAACTGCATCATGTGCAGGCTTTTAGGCCTGTTACTGTGTGTTTATGCGTGACTTCTGGTCAGCACGAATATGATTCAATCACTTAATTACCTTCAAGCACTGAGGAAACGTTGTTCACAGCATAAATGTGATCTGATGAGATTCCTGTGTTTACTGACTGACCCAAATACTGACGGGAACATATGCTGGGAATAGGTCCTCTGAAAAATACATTAAAACTATGGATTCTTACAAAAATAAGAGTTCTTTACCACTAAATTTTTGCGATCATTAAGTTATTTTTTTGTAAAAAAAAACAAAACAAAACAAAACAAAAAAAAACAAATAATGCAAATGTGACCTTTTTATAGTTTGATAAAAAAGGTATTAAAGTCGATCTTTTATGTTGGTATACCGTCTTTGCTGGAAAAATTAAGATTATAGGCAAAAAAACTGGAGAACCGTTGCTGTTTGCGGCTCGTCCACTAAAATATTAGCTAAAACTACCTTTAGCTTTTTGAGCTTAAGGAAATCTGTTTCTCAACCATTACACAGCAGAGGTTTTAGTGAGAGCAAATCTCTTACTTCTACACAAGCAGACCATTTCATGTCAATTTGACCATTTTAACAAATCCCATAACCAAAACCCTAATAACAATAAACCAAGTCAGGTTAGAACATGTCCAATACTTACACCTTCATTGCGTGGTACGTTATGGCAGTTATCCATAACACTATTACACTTATACAACCCCTTCAAGCAGGATCAAAGCAGTCGAACAAAACTGCCAGCTTGAGCAAGGGTGCGATAAACCCCTGCCATACTTTTTCATAGAGTGCAAAGCAACGTCCAAATCCCAACTGCTGAGAAACGTCTGGAAACTCCCTAAAACCCAGAGGTATGAATCAACATCAACAGATTTAACAGATCAAATTTCATATACTCTGGGGATTATATAAGCATATTACCCTCAGCTATTCCTAAATCTTTGTCCACACAGCCAGAGAAAACCAATGGTTACATCTCTCAGCGGCACAGTGACACTTCACAACCAAGAACTCCTTTGCTGAACTGCTTTGCTGTAGAGGTACAAAGCTGATTTCTAAGATTTTAAACAACATACTTTCAGATATTTTTACAATCAGTTTTTTTTATTTTTTATTTTTTTTACAGCCGCAGGACGTAAAGACCATGCATCAACCAGGGTACAGTGCCTCAGAACAGAATTTCACTTTATTTAATCCAAGCACATTTTATAATAATAATAATAATGCTACTACTACTACTACTAATAATAATAATAATAATTATTATTATTATAATTTCTACTGAAACAAAGTCCTAGCTAGATGTTAGCACCGCTAATCCCAAGTAAAATGGCCAGCCAGTGAAATAGGTAGTGATGTAGCAGATGTTACAAACACGCAATTACACACCAAAAATGGCTTGTGTACTCCACCTAGGAGTCCTACAATAAAATAGGGAAGAGAGAACAAAAATGTAGTGTCTTCATTCCCATATCTATGTGGACTTACAACCAGACACAATAATTCACCTCTTCATTGCTTGTATTAAACTGTTCACCTTATTTTTTAAAAATAAAAACCCAGCATTTAACTGTAATCACAGATGTTCCAAATGGAAGCTTTCTGTCTGAGAAAAACTGTAATTTAAATAACTATTCAACTGCAATAGATGTTTGGTGCTGCCAAATGCTCTTGAGCAGCAGAAAAATATCTTGGGGAAATTCTTTGTTCACAAGGCTGGTTGTATTGAGGAAATGTGTTGTTTAAATGAACAACCACCAAGGTTACAGTAGGTCACTTAGGGTTATGTAATGACAATTGATTAAAGGCATACATATACTTAATATTACAGCACAAAGAGACTGAAAAAATATGCTGACGAAACACAGTGGTATGAACAAAAGTAGAGCTTTTAGTGCGAAATTAACTTGGTGACGATACCCTCCCAAATTTAACTTTGATTACGTAAAGATAAATCTGGCAGTAGGCTAACCCCATTTGGAATTTTGGACATTGTGCTTGTTATGGGTGTTGAGAATAATCTGTGATGGCTTCAAGCACCGATGAATGCCCAGCAACCTGCAAGCATCCTACATGGAACCACATAAGACAGAAGGGAAGAAATGGCATCAAATCTAACTCGCAGATGCAATAGACATACTAACGACGACAGACAAAACAATCCAAGCTTGATTTTTTACCCTAGTGAAAATAGCTGTATTTTTACAATACGCATATGAACCACGGTTGTTAAAAAAAATAAAAAATAAATCTTTGTATTGGTCTCCACTGAGGTGTATGAGGTGACGTTACAGTCTGTCTTCAGGGGTACAACCAAACAGGCTATTCTAGAAATGTTCCATGCTCAATTGGCTTGATTTGGGTTGCTTAATAGTTTTATCTATCAAGCCTCAGCTTTTTCTCATATATTCAATTTGTACTGATTAAATAAAAGCCAAAGTGACTGAGGGATTTTTTTTTTTTTTTTTTAAACCTATGAAGTTTCTGGATACAAAGTAAAGGTATACACATGAAAATTCATGAACCAAATTTTTTTCCCCAACCATTAGCAATAATTAAAAATTAAAACACCATTTGCGTGTCGTTTGGTTAGATTGCTCTTATTAAATTAGTGATGTGTTGCATGCATTCCCAACTTACTCAATACAGGAGTCAAATCTCGGTAACGGCAAGGACTTTCCCACCATCTCCACTTCTCCACCATATTCTATCTTAGAAACTGTTCTAGCAGCATCCATTGGATGCCCAACTCCCTGACCTCTACACAATGAAAGCACGCATTTCAAGGATGGATTAATATTTTTAAAGGCGAGCCATCCTAAAACAAGACAATTACCAGGAATGCTTGCAAAGGCTTATTGAAATTATACTGACACTAGTTCATAAAAAGTGAAGGGAAGATTTAACTTATAAGAAGTAAACGTTTTGATCCACAACATTTTTAAAAAAGTTGCACAAAACAGAACATTACATAAATGCAGTAACATGACATGGCACTTTTTGCCAATCATTTTGTATTTTCATAACATTTGATCTAAAATATTGAGAAATGTACAGTACTCACATTACATCCCCGTTTGCTCAACGCGGCTCCGACAGACACTGTCCATCCCGTTATTCTGGTATACTACAACGGTTGGCCATAGGTATTGATTAACCACAAACTAAACATGGAGATGGGCATGTCTATCAGGGGACGCAAGCACTGGCGTCCATTTCAAACATTAACAGTTCCTAGCAGGGCTTGTTTTTCTCCCTCACCCCTCACCTGCTGACCAATGAGGAGCAGCCATGGGCCACACTCAAGAAGACAACAATATTCTGCATTCTAAACCAATCATCAAATTCCACACACTAACAAGACTCACATGTTCTCATGAGGAGGGTGACTAGACAAGCTGTGAGTAAAGCAAGAGAGCAAAAAGAAAGTCCAACTCAATATTTTCTTTATGTATTAAATTGCTATTAATGTTTTCTTTATCAGTAGTGCAAGTCCCTTCAATAGGTTTCCAAAATACACTTTGAATTACAGGAATATAATCAGTCACCATTTGACACCAGTGACAACACATAAGACCACTTGGACTAACGTGCCATTCTCTTTAGTACAGGATTATGCATTGATGTGGGCAAATTAGAACAGAAAAACATTTTGGTCAGGTCATAGCCATCTACATGCCAAAACTGCCTGAGTACAATCAGCATTCCACATCCAAAAAAACCCTTTCACCCTCTAACCATGATTATAATGCACACACAAAAGATCCATCACCCAGTTTGCTACTTACAGCAATCATTGGTATGTAAAATTTATTAAAAGCTTGTAAGTTGTACCACCATGACAAGACTGAGACTAACCCACATATCTACACTACTATTCTAAATCGATATAATGATCAAATGTCTTAAGGTCATGGGAAACAAAGATCAAAGCTAACGATAGTGCTAAGGGGCATTTACCATGGAATCTAAAAATAAAAATGTCAATTTTTCTTTATAGGTTTTAAACACAAGCCATGATTGCAGACTATCAAAAACTGAAAGCTTTGAAATTGCTCAGGTTTAAATCAACCCAACTTTCAAATCATACCAATGACCATATGTAAGAGGCCAGCACAGTAATAGGGTTGTATCTGCATCAACTGAGAACAGCTTTAAAAAAAGTCTACTCACTGGTGTCAGTCTGTTGCCAATATCATGACATAGAATGGGTCGCCATTATGAAATAATGTGTTAAATAAAATTTGTTACATTTCTCTTACATAAGCTGAAGTCTGCTCTTATCTACTTCTTCCAAAAATGTGGAAACATGGTTGCAGTTTGCATTTGTGCTATAATGTAAAACAGGGAGGTACCTGCACCAGCCAATAAAATACCGCTCCCAGAATTTCCATAGTGTGCACCCCATATGTAAAAATGTCAGTCTATTGCATCGGTCAGTAATGTTCTACTGAACTGATATTAAACACAATCACATTATGTCTACATAATTCATTATGCATAAACAGTGTGGCATGTTTCTTTTGAAGCTCATAAATAGCCCTCTGATTTTAGAAAATGGGTTCAACTGAATAAAGTATTATTGTTTAAGCAGGCTCATACTTATTTCCATAGTACCCTGAGGTTCTTAATGTCTTATTTTTTTTGCATGTTTGAACCTCTAAAACAGAAAATGAGTTACTGAGGTAAAGTAAGGGATAAGCCATGACAAGGTAGTCTGTTACTGAAAAATAATGACCAATGTGGAAGCAAAGAACCACCCCACCCCCACCCTAACCCTAATCCTAACCCAACCCCCCGGCTTATTACACAGCTAATTAAGCATATGAAAAAATCCATAAATAATTTGAAACAAAAATATTGATTTAAAGTGATCTTATTACTACAAATAAATTTTAATTAATGAGAAACAGATTTTCCATTGTATTCTCATAGATAATATGGGACTATTCGGAAGTATTGGCTAACGGGAGTATTGGAGTAAGTAAGATACAAAGCAAGTTAACAGTAGAACCGCTTCAATTCCATACGACCTTAAGTATAAAACATTGCATTTGATGTCAAGAATTGTGCAAACAATACTTTAGTTGTGTTGGCACAGGCCATTTTTATATATTTAAAAAATGTAATATCGAACTCTACTGACGTCAATGGCAGAACGATAGCAGGAACAGCTGTACACAGAACCGCTGTACCAATGGCCTAAATACGACTCTCCCCCCCGCCTCTTCATTTCTGGCTCACAGTCACTCCACTCACACTCTCAGTGTCATTGACATTCATTTCCTCCCCAGAATCTGATTCAGGCTCAATCACCAGAATCATTGCACAGCTTTGTTGAATGCTCGATTCTGATTGGCCACTTCAAGGATTCCATGATTAAATATTTCTGAATAATGGCCGCTGTCACAGGTAAGCAACCGGCTGAACTCCTTTCATACCACTCCGCAGAAAGAAGTGCCGCAGCAGTGCCATTTCATATTCTGATATAATTTTAATATCAATATTGCGTTGAAAATAAAGATATGAACACTTACAAAAAATAAAATGGTCACTATTCTTGAACCCTTTTGACTACTCTTCTGAAAGGTAACTCTTGGGAGTTTGTTCTCCAAGAGTCAAAATTACTCTAAATCTTACTGAAACAAAGAAACAGAAGCTCAAACACAGTGGAAGGTTTTTTCCCCTCACCCAAAATATATATATTTATTTTATTAAGTAAATAAAGATGCTTATGGCTGTGCCTGATGGGCTTAGAAACACAAAAGAGCCACAGCCACAACATTGGACAAATCCTGGTTCAGATTTGATTACAATACCATGAAAAATGAGCATTGTTTTTTTCTGAGCTACGTCTACGGGTTTCCAAGCAGGCCATTTGGAGATGCCATTGTTCCAGAGAGTCTATACAAACTGAAAATAATAATATTCCTAAGTACACAATACTTTCAGCGTGTACGCAATGGTGAAACTGACAGCAATGATAATTCCTCTGCAGAATTGTGAAGTAACCAATGGACATTCTCTCGACAATTTCTCAGAGGACATTTTGAATCCTTACCATGATAACAATACAGACATTACAGCAGGGGTCCTCAATCTTATCCAGTAAGTAAAATATTTTATACAGAGAGAATCTTGAGCTTTCACACTTTCAAATGGTATATCCTATGACCAGAATGATGAGAAATGTCACCATAAAAAATGGAATTAATGCAAATAAACCCACTCAAGCCAGTGCGACTTAAGGGGTTACATTGCCATGAACGGTCAAACTGACCATCATATATCTTGCCTGTATGCTGGATCATTTTGATTGCGGTGTGTAACGTGGTTGAAAAATGAGAAGGCTACCAATGCCATGCGCGCTTGTGCTGTCTATAGGGGTGCACCGATCGATCAGCCGTGATCAGAACCAGCCGGTTTTCACTCCATAAGACGCGACCGGCAGGTTTATTTTTATTTTGTACGATCCAGTATTCCGGTTTTGTGATGTAAGAAATGTGAGCAGAGTCCATGCACAAGCAGCACTGGAATGCTGCTGCTATATCTTTGCCAAAATGTCAGCAGTCTGGAAACAATACAAAGTGTGTGAAGCAAACATTAAAGGTCTGGTTTTTTTTTTTTTTTTTTTTTCAACCTGGGTCTTATTTTTGTAATATTTTTCACCAATCCAATTAGTTATGATAGTATTTTACGTAAATCGACATTTGGTGTCAAATTATTAATCTATCTATTTTGTAAGGTATTTACCCGTGTACTAAGCGGAGTAATCCACTCCAAGGTGGTCTGCTATCAAAAAAAATAAATAAAAAAAGAGTAATGTAATTAAAATAATGACCTTCATGGAGGCAAACCTTTCTTCTTCACTTCCACGTCGGTCATTATCTTCCAATAGCAGACCACCTTGTTGTGGCTTATCTCTTACATACATTCGCCGTAGAATGCCTGAAGTGACCAATCAGAATTGAATATTCAACAAAGTCATGTAATAATTAAAAAGAATGGGATAATTATGTACATGCAAGTGGTCCTGCATGATGAACCTCCAGTGCAAATAAGTTTAATGCATAACAGTCAGGGGACTGCACGTGCCAAAACTGAACACGCAGCGTTCTGTGACAGACAGGAAGTGCACGAAGGGCGTGCCGGCCGCGCTCACCCGGTAAATTTCCCCCAGCAGCAGCTTAGCGCAGTTCCTGCCCAGGTCCTCCGGCAGCACAGGGTCACCCTGCCCCTGGGGGCTCGATACGAGCTCCGCGCAGAGGAAGGCACCATTTGTAGTCTCTGCCACCAGGGTAAGGCCGAAGCCTGGGGATCTGGGAGAGAAGTCGGGGAATGTGATGAGAAGGACACAATAACTAAACACAAGGAAGCCACCATCGCTGGGGGAGAAAAAAAACCGCAGGCAAAACATGGTTTGTGGGAATGTGTTGGTTCAAGAATCATTTGCCACGGTTTGTCAAAGAATGTCGCCATCTATTGGCCAATTTGAAGGCACTGTCACGGAGAACAGACATGAAGTCAAGACTTACTTCCCAGCGTTGGCACCCTTCATGTGGTCCGTGTAGATGTAAATGTCTGGAATGAATTTGTTCAAAATGCTTCTAGCAGAGTCCACTATTCTGTTTGCCATCTGGGGGGAAACTCGTACAGAATACCTGACAATGACCGTTAAGGAATACAATCGGTTGAGTCACAAAGAGAACTGTTTCCAAGCTAAAATGTAACATGGCACAAACTCTAGCCACCTATGGCACCACTCACTAAATAATTTTTTTTTTAAACCCATCAATAACTATTTTTTTCATTACTAAAAGGAGTCCTCATTAAAGGAAAAATTCACTGCAACATAGTTCAGTATGTTGCCACTTGTGAGAGCAATTCTAAACCAAATTCAGCTAGCATTTTGAAGGTCATAAATGGAACGCTGTTAAAATTTTGTTGTACTCAACAAAACCAGTCTTCTGATTTGGCAGTGTTACACAATTTCCATCAAGCATTTTACTAACACCTCAATCACTTTGCATAATCTATGCAAGCTTGAAGCAAGCATGCTAATAGCAAAGCACTCCCTCCAGACAAAAGGTAGGAATATTAGACGGATACATCAAATTCCTCAGCTGACAGAGGACAAGTATCAACGCATGTACAGATGACTCATTTTAAAATGACAAGTAGCACAGAGCATGAATGCTGATGTACCTGTTGTATAAGCCTGGAGCAGAGTTCACTTGCTTAGGAGCAGCAAAGTATTACATGAATTATAGGTATTCATTACCATACATAAATATTAAAAATACATTTGATGTTTGTATTTTTGCGTGATTTTTTCCCCACTCGGGATTACTGTTAATTTCTTTGTACAAACATTTGTGCTTCCTACTTTCTACCAAACATTTCCTTGAAATTAAGCATTTCATAGGCCAATTCAGCTGATTTTAAGCTAAGCAATAGTCAGCATTTCTTTCTTTTTACATGTTCCCCATCCCATAACTGATGGAAGGCACAGAGTTGACTCAGAGCACAAGTTAAATGAATTGATATAGAACATGGGATACGCTGTTCCCCGGATGCGCTTGATTTTGCCTGGATCAGTCAATTGGACAGGTCGGATGGTTCTGCGCACTGGACAGGAGAAATGTACTTCACCTCCTCCTCCAGGAGGCATCCCCCTCTTCACTATCTGTGCAAGTGAGAGAGTTAAGACATACTGACAACATAGCCAAAATTCACAGCACGTCACAAAACAAGCTGTAATGTTTCCACTCCCTTACAGTATTGACTGGATACCAAAACATAATATCTGCACAGGAAGTAGACAAAAAGATAAGGGGAAAAAAAAGGCTTTGGACACAACTCCCCAGATAAAAAGTCAGTTTGAGAAAATCAACAGGCATTACCTTTAGCTCGAGGCCTTCTCCGTCAAGCCCAAACTTTTTCATCAAAGGGACAGAGCTTGCCTTTAATGCATCAACCTAGAAGAGACAACCCGTTGTGTTGTATTTGGTTTATAGAGCCCAAGAAAAAAACATATAATAAGCAATGCAAGGCACTCATCTGTGACCCAACTGAAGATTTTGAAAGTGCTGAAAATAGCTTCATTCCCAGGAGACACCCAGTGTTCAAGCTGGGAGACCTAACGTGAATAATAGCAGCTCCGCTTCACACAAAGGTGACACTTCTGCTTGCATTCCCACCTGCTTTAATTTACAGTTGGACGGCCTCGCACTGCACACTGTCACTTCAGAAAGTATTTATAGACATCTCATGAAGCAACAGAGTAATTCCCCTTTTTATAACCCAGGGTGCTCTCGCAATTAATTCACCATCAACAAATCTGTGAGGTTTCTTTATATTGTAACGGGTCTGAAGCAGCAAATGTTCCTAGATGTAATATGGCCTAAAGGCTGCCTCCATAAATCAAGTTATTTCTTCAATTAGGGAGGAAGCAGCAAATAAAATAAAATTTAAAGAACTAACTGTAATGCTCTCAAGACAAACTACCTACAGGACAAAAGGACTGCAAAGGGCTGCATTTACAGAGGGTACAATGTGTCCCAATCAAGGACAATGCACCATTTAACTCAGGAAAGAATATATGAATCAATATATGAATGAACATTAAAATATTTCTCTCAAATATACCTTTAACACCATATATTCATTGCAACTTGAAATTTGTATATACCAGTATGTAAATATATGCCGGTGTACACACACAGACACACACACACACACACAAAGACACACAGACACACACACACTACATAAGGCATATATAGCATGTTGCATAGAGGATGCTGAAGAGCCAGGCTTACCGATGGGTCTATCTGGTCATTGGTGACGCCTTTGAGGACGGCTCGGAGTGGACCCTTCATGAACGGGGCGAGCATTAGGAGGGCCTCCAGATAGTACCCCACAGAGCGCTGAGGGTTGCACTCGTGCTCCACAGAGCCACCGTACAGCAGACCCGGCTGAAAGGACAGGACTGTGCCTGCAGGGCAGTGGCAACACATGCTGTGGGTCAGACTGTGGCGTCACATTCAATTCAATTTTATTTCTATAGCGCTTTTTACAGAGAACTGTCACAGAGAAGCACGGCAAGAGACAGAGCAAAAAAGAGCACACAGAGCAAACACCAGGCCTGAACCCCCAAATAGCAGGTAGCAACATTCAGCTGTCAAACAATGCAACTCAGCCTGAGGTACTCATTGAAGGAGTACATAAGTCCATAATTGTAAGGCTCCAAAATGGTATTGTCCAGAAAAAGCCACTCACAGCAAGGATTATTCGTAGCAACCGTTTATGAATATTTCAGTCAAAAGTAGTCATAGTAAGCTAGAGACTTGGGCTACATTTTCAAAAACTCACCAGTTTGATTAATTTCAATTCTGGTGCCATTGGTTATTTTGTCCATGAGCCGGATAAAGCTGGCTTCAAAATCTATGGAAGTAATATCACAGCAAATTACTCAATGCACATTTTATATACAGTCAAATGCACTTTTTATATGAATGCATATACAGACATACAAATACGGTGAAGTGCAAATATTTAAGAAATTGTGCACACGTATAATATTCAATGAATTCTACAGTGATTATGATTCTATTCGTTCTTCTTTGTGATTTTAATTATTTGTAACAATAAATAACATTTAATACAGATAGTGCAGATAAAACCAAGAGTACACTGTGATAAGTGATGCCTAGTATAAGTCTCACAGCAATTACAGGCCACTGATTGCATTTACAGGGCAGGTTCGTTTAACTACCATAGCAGTTTGAATAAAGTTTTCCCCTCTTTATTCAGTCAGGGAAAGCAGAGACACTCACAGATAGAGATGGCATCACAGTACAAAATGTGCCATGACAACGAATGGAAACCATGGGCCCCTTGCAGACTGAAGACTGTCAATGATGACTTGGTTGAACTGAAGGTACATGCTGATTTGATTCAATTCATTGCTTTGAAATGGTTTACCTTCTTTGAAATGGTTTACCTTATTTTATAAGATAAAGGGTACATGAACTCCAGAAAAGGGATTGTATAGAATAATAGTTTCATACCTATTTATTTTTATGCACCTTGCCGAATGTTAAATTATTTTTCTCTACCCTATCTACACAATTTCAGGTATGCTGGCCCCCAAATATTTATATATCAGTTTAACTTCAGAGTACAAAATGAATGCAAATTGAAGTTCAATGAGTGATACACTTGGCTTTTCTTTTATGGGGATTGACCGGTTAATCTGACCAAAAGACAGCTATCTGACCATGGGCTAGCCAACAACCTAAAAAGCTAACGTTATAGAGGCAAGACAGTTGAACGGGAACACTCATTTATCTACAGGAGGTGAGCAGATAATTAGAAAACCATCAGCTGCCTGATGGATGAAAACGATAGGTAACGTTGTAAATTCCATAAATTAACCAACCTATGCAGCCGCTACGCAGCCGCAATACTGGAAAAAAACTTCTCGTTAGGTATGCAGAGCTGTGTTGCTGGATGTCTCAACATCGCTGGCTAACACAAGCTTATGACTACACAAATAAATCAACTAACTTTGGAATCGTAGCTAGTTACTTTGTACAAGTTAGCAAACGAGTCTAAAGTCGAAATGCGATTCGTTTATAATTCAACTATCTGCAACTTGGGCTAAGCGTTCGCTGGCTTTCTCTACAGTACAGTATATCAGGTAGGTAATATTTTTATATGCACGTGGACTACCACCTAATGATTCAACTAACAACTGCGTAGCAGCTAGCTACCTAGCAATCTCAGACAATATTTCAGACAAGTACATTTTTGATTTCTCAAACCTACCTCTGAGTCCGGGATTGTCATCTTTTGATCGTATATTCTGGATTGCAACCTTCTTCCCACTTAATAAAGATAGAACAAGTCTCTGTCTGAAAAAATTGCACCCTTCGTATACCAACCCCTTATTCGCCATGTTGTTGTTTAAAGCTACACCTCCAACTCCATGCACATGTTTTAAAAAAGACAGGATATGCAGGAGGGGTCAGCAGTCATGTGACTACAGGACGGCACGAGGAACATATCGTACCAAAATGTTAGAGATTTTGGACTGAGACTAGAAGGACAACTTAGATGTGTGACTAATAAAATAACGAAAATGTAAGCCGTATGACCCGTAAATGTGATCCAATTAAACCACTGACACGTGCTATAAATTGGGTAATTTTCTATGTTATTTTAAAACAACCCCTCTAAACGTATGCAACTCAGACTAATAGCCAGCAGGGCCTTTTGTCAGTTGTCCGTCCGAGTTGTCCGTTTAGTCCTTCGTTCTGCCCTGTCAGTCCAATTGCCTATTGGTCACCACTAGATGTCCCAGTATGAATAATACTCGTCGTCGAATAATAGAAAATTATACGCACAGAAAAATGGTGTATCAATAAATGAATTAATATATTTAAAAAGAAAATCAGTTCTTATTATTTAATTCAGTGTCGTGTAAACCATTCTTAAGGGCAACATACAAAAACATTTTATCTCTGATAGTGTCTTGGTTCAACCCAATAAATCTAGTTTAGTTCTCATTTAATATTTAGTTATGCGAGTAAGAAGTCACAGATCTCTACAGCCATTCAAACAAAGGCGCACAAGAATTAGAAAAAGGCAATAGCAAGATATAGGTGACGCATTGGATTTGCTGGAAGACGATGTGAATATGGAATAAGAATAGACACACGTTCCAATCACAAAAGTAATAGAGTTACTGTGCAACGAATATTTAGCTTTTATGTTACACACAGAGATGGCTAGACAATATGGCAAAAATGTTTTGAACTGTTTCGCCCTCTACCGTAATATTTTGAAATTAATTATATCCTATACATACATAAAAGTTGAACATTAGATGTCTTTAATTGTATGTTCTTAAGTGTTTTTATATGTGATGTAGGCCAGGTCTCCCTTGTAAGAGAATCTTGTTTTGTATCTCGATGGGACTTTCTGGTTAAATAAAGGAGAAATAATAATAATAATAATAATACTAATAATAATAATAATTAACATGTTTTTCAAACATAAAGATTGTTTGCCTGCTCAGGCTCTGTCAATTAATCAGTTTGTTAATGACATCATAGACATGGTCTTCAAAAAATTACCAAATCCTGCAGCAGTGAGCACTACTAGAACTTGGTTCTAGGATAGTAATAAAATCTCAGCTGAATAAAGTGCTTAACGGTGGTGAAGAAGTGAACCATGGAAAATAAATACTGTAATTTTGTTTGGTTCTTTATAATATAATCCATTAAATATTTTGATTATATTTTAAAAACCACATTGCATAGTGATTTAAATATATTGACAACAGTACCTTTGAAGGGGTCGTGATCCAAACGATTTGTCTGCCTAATAAGCAAAGATAGCTTGCTAACACCCAAGAACAAGTGTGTTGATTTGTATGCTAAGTGTTGTAAAATAAATCTACGGAAATGTTCTATTACAGGCTATGCTGTGACTCCATCACGCTCATTTGAGATCAAAACAAAAGCGGTACAGAACACAACTGTGTGATTACTGAACCGTGTCCTCCCATGCCCTTCGTTGTAAGCTACTTCGGCAGCAAGCATTCATACAATTCTGCAAGAAACTTCCTGGAACGCAACGGATTCTCCTCCTCCTTCGCCTCGCTTTAAGGTCTTAAAAAACGAGATAATTTCTGTGAGCGACTGTAGGAAGAGAAGTGGATGCCACGTTTGGAGACGCAACATTCTACAAAATACTATTGGACATATGGGATTTTGACTAAATTTTTAAAAACGCGAAGCATATTTTAAATGATAGTATCTTTAGCTTTTAATTTGTTGTTTTAAAATATATTCTGAAAATGGTTTTGCGCGTACTATTTCGAGCTATTATCATGGGACCGCCAGGCTCGGGGAAAGGAACTGTGTCTGATCGTATAAGAAAAAGTTTTGAACTCAAACACCTTTCAAGTGGGGACGTTCTGAGGGCCAACATAAAAGCCAAGACGGGTAAGCAAGCTACGGTGAATACTATAACGTACGTCAGAGTAACGGTAATGACATTTTTTTGACAGGTGAAATTAACGCGCATAATTAATCCTCGTTCGCTAAATTAGCTAGGTTTGTGTGAAAGACTACAAGATGTTGCATTTGTAGCTAACGTTGGCGTTACGCTGAATATACGAGTTAGGGAATTGCTGTCTTAAGTCATGTATACATAGTGGACAGCTAGCTAGCTGGCTAGCTAGATTTGCATGCAAAGCACAATTTAGATGGGTGCAGCTGGTTGGCTGCTAACCAGTAAACGAGATATCTGCATGTTGTTTTAAACCATTTTTTTCTCCTTAAAGTAAGTTATGTGCTAATTTAGCTTCATCTGCGTAACGTTCTTGAGAGTTATCAGGAATAATTATGTTGTGGCTAAACATTTCAAAATGTGTTGTAAACTAGAATGTGTAGCCACTTCATAAATTGCATCATCTACATAACGTTAGCGTGCACATGCAATATCTATTTATCCATTGATACACCCTGAATTAAATATAGGCTTATGAATAGCATCAATACAGGATAGCATCAATACACGTCACTTGTGAACTCAACAGTGTGTGGAGTGTACTTTGTGGCACGCTTCATCTCCTTCTGCATGACTCCCTCACAGCTACATTCGACAGACACGTCCTGCTAGCATATTAGCTGGGTATCCAATCCAGCGACTGTTCTCATGATTTGATTCGCAGTCCCAGTGTTTAAAGCAAAATTGTAAAGTAGATGCAAGCGAACTCTTTCCTTGCTCGCCAATGTTTTTGTTCGCTAAAGTTTGCATTCTGGTGGATGTAGAGAGGATAATCAGGGAGCAGTTTTTATGTTTCAACATTATTGAGTCTGTCTAAGCTTACGTCTTAAATGAACTCTATTCTTTTTGCAAAAAAGCAATGTCACAGCAAAGAAATTGACGAGGAGTGTGTTTGCTACCCGGAGACATCTGAATATGGTCTAGCAAGGATTAAGTCTGCTACTGCCATTAAGAAGCCCCCTGGAGGTGCAAAGTGAAACGTGATACATTGCCCTGATCCCCCCAGCCACATGCAATTTAATCATAGTAAAACGTCAGAAGACTGTATATTGCATTTAATAGCACTGGAAGGTTTCACACCGATTTCACAGTCATTATAGGAGGAAGATCATATGTTTAGCATTTAACTGTATGACCAAACTTTGTGACCTCCTGACTTCTTTATCACCTGCCATCTTGGAATTTTACATGCATCACATGTATAATATTGTGCCCAAGTACACTTTAAAAGGGCAATTCGAGGAAGTAATATCACCTGCGAGTATAGGCTATATTTGATTTGTTTGCAGAGATATGATAGGTCACATTTCTTGTCATATTTCTTTCAGAGAAACGTTCAGATTTTATGAAAAAATGAAAAGCCATAGGCATCATCTAGAATCCTAACAGTTATAGATATGTAATCAACCAATAAGAATGTGCAAAGTAAAAAAATAAGGATTTTATTCTTTCCATATGAATGAGACTACCCTAACCTTAGGAGTCATATGTAATATCAACATCATTCAGGACACGCAGGACTTTGCTGTGCTTACCTAAACATTGCACTATGCACAGCACAATTTTTGTGATAATAGTCCTGTCAGATGTACCTTGACCTAAGGTGTGAACCATTATATTCATAGGAACCACACATACACACACACACACACACACACACACACATACGCACACACACATATATATATATAATATATATATATTATATATATATATATATAATAATCTCATGGTATTTACATGCAGCATGCATTTATGCTTTACAAAACTGCTGTTTTTGTGTGAGTTCCACACACACACACACACATATATGTATATATATATATGCATTTTTGAGTTTTGATTTTGATTGTTTAATCATATGTTGCTTTTGTGTTAGTTACTGTTTCTAGAGTTTAAAAGCTTGTTTCCTGTGCCATGCCAAATTTTCTTAAGATGAAAAGTTGTCATACAAGGCATCACTCATTATGGGTCCTTACTGGTTGCTAAGCCTTGTTCACTGGCAGCCATTGAAATTCTGCTAGCCATTATTTTGACAGTGGAAAACGTTGTGCAAGGTGAAAATGCATGTTGGCAAAATATAGCCTATTAGCATATTGGAGTGGCATATTAATATTGAACATTATTATATTGGTGTTGCAGCCTTGGTTTTGTTGTTGATTTGCTCTCGGTAGGGACGGTAATATTTCTCTGGATTTCCCTACTTTAAAGGAGGTAAATGTGCGCTGTAAATACTGAAATAATTGATGGGGGCTAATGTGAGAAATATTAAGAAGCATTGAATATGTTCGCAAAGCATCCACTCGCAGACAGCCTTATATGTGCAGTAAACTGTATAATCGCAGAATGACTTTGCAGCTTATGGTTGGAAGAAAAAATGGTTTCACCAGGAATGTCTATTATCATCATGTTACATGCGTTCAGAAATCCCCCGCCCAGCTTACTGATAACATGGCTAACCTTTATCTAGGGCTTTTTGTTCTTAAGAACCCATAGTCCACCATAAGCGTTCATTAAAAGAGCATGCAACGTCTGTCTATGGTGGGTTTGAATTTGGGGGACATGACTCTCCGCCCTTTTTGTTTCTCCATACAGAGATTGGGCTCCTGATGAAGTCTTGTATAGACCAGGGCCAGTTGGTTCCTGATGACATCATCACTCGGCTCATCCTGTTGGAGCTACGGAATATAGAGCAGAGCCCCTGGCTTTTGGATGGTAAAAGCGCAAATTCTCTTCAATAGAAACATACAGTAACAGCATTTCTGAATTAAGATGGTGTCCCTGAGTATTCAATCACCTGAAGTATTTAGAGACCCTGTGATACTACCTTTTTTTGTAAAATGAGGTGTTCATTAAACTACAAGGTAAATATACTGTATATGCATACTTTTTTCAACTTCCTAGACAGGAAAATAACGTGGAATGTGTGCCATTTCAAACACAAGTGCTGAAGGTCTGATGTGGTATGTGCATTCTGTATGTATATTCACTACACATCCACTTGTGATTGACAGCCCACTAATAGGTTGCACCAATGATTAGATATAAATGTAAACACCATGTTATTATACACTAAATGTGGTCTCGGAATGACTAATGCAAAGTTTGTATGACTCGTGTAGCCTCACTTCCATGGAAGAATTAACTAATAGCTGTAAATACAATTCCATTCGTGATGAGTGAAAGTAATGTGCTGGTGCTTTGTGACACCACAGCACTGAGTGATGAGGGATCAACATAAACCTTCTGCCTGTATGCTGGCAGTGTGCTTCGGACATCTATATTTCTATATGTCGTTTGAGCTTTAAATATTAAAATAGTTCATAATGCTATTGGCTGAAATATCCCGGCCCGGTTGAAACCACATTTCTGAAAGGGACACCTGCGGGCAGTAAGTGGAGTGTTATTAATGTAATGTAATTCATTGATGAAAATGATTAATTGTGTGTGTGCATGCATGCATGTGTCTCTCTGTCTATTAGTTTGAGGATTCCTTTTAAATAATGCTTAAATATCTTTGGGACAGAATGTCAAATGATCATTTAATTAGATCAAAAATCTTTCATACCTGACATTCATTCATATGGCACTGTTTTTTATATCTTTGTCAAAATGGTTTGATTTTGAAGTTATAATGGCAAAAAAAATGGAAAAGTGGACAAAAAAACATATTAAAATTATATTTAAAAATTGTACACACTTATGCATTAACATTCTATATTGTTTTCAAATTTCTCAATACCAGTCATAACACAAGATTAAATCAGAGGTTTAGGTAATTTGTCACACAACAGTCAAAAGTCTAAATTAAAATGAATTGATGGATTGAAACAGTGCCTGCACCAGTGTTGTAGGCAAGGAAACTGTTTCCTGGGCACTGCAAGGGTTTTGGAGTGTAGTCAGAAACTGCAGCGGCCCATGGAGTTGGCTGCTGTTCAAATCCTAAATGCCATGTCCTCAGAAAGGGAGCGGCTTGGCAGTCTTGCAGAAATTCAAGAGGGGGGCCTCCCACTCTGTGCGACGGCAGGTTTTTGTGACTGGCCTCCTGGCGGGTGAACGTTTCTGTGACTGGTCTCCTGGCGGGTGAACGTTTCTGTGACTGGTCTCCTGGCAGGTTTCCCTCGGACTGTGCGACAGGCAGAGGCCCTGGATGAAGCCTACAATATCGACACTGTCGTCAACCTGAACGTGCCGTTCGAGACCATCAAAGAGCGCCTGACCTCCCGCTGGATCCACCTGCCCAGTGGCAGAGTCTATAACACCAGCTTCAACCCACCCAAAATCCCTGTGAGTCCACAGATTTACTATTCTTATTTGAAGAATGAAGGCATACACAATTGTGGTAACAGTATTGACAGTGATTGTCCCATACTATTCCCAAATGTGACTAAATTCCAAGTTCTTGTGTTTATGTATAGGATTTTCAAGAAATATGGTGTAATATTTCACTGGGACTGGAAAGATGGCTTACCAAGTAGACAGATAAGACTGTGAGAGGTGCTTTTACAGAAAAAATCCAAGTGGAGACCTTTGCTCTTTTCCTACCAATTAAAGTAGTGCAGGTGATCCATTTTGCAGGGATTGTGTGGAGTATAAACAGTGTTGATCTGCAGCTGCTCTGGCTTGTGGAATATAAGGCTCTTGCCCTAAGGTGACTTTCTCACTGTTGCTTTTTGTTATTTGAGATTCCCAGTGGTTACATTTACAGTGCTAAGTTCCCTTCCATATTGACACTTGACCCAGGTCTTGACTAGCTAACATTAGGTGGCAGCTGATGTCAGAGCTGGCTCATACTCATTGCATATCTGTAAATAGGAAACGGTGCCTGTAATTGCTCTGTTATGTAACTGTGCTACAGCATGTTGACAGCATTGGAAATCCATCAGCCCCCATTCAGTACAGTTGCAATTCTGACTTCGATCACATTTTCGCAGGGTCTTGACGATGTCACGGGTGAACCTTTGAGCCAGAGGAATGATGACACCCCAGAAACTGTTTCCAAGAGACTACACGCATATAAGACCCAGACAGAGCCAGTCCTGGAGTACTACAGGTACCACCAAACCTGTTGCATGGCCAATGTTCCTGATGTGGATGAATGAAGCAGTGGTATATTAGGGCCCTGGTCTCCAAACCACATTTCACAAAGCAGGATTACTGAGTTAGTAGGATAACTGTGCTGAGTTAGGGTTACAGTTATGGTTAGGAAACCACCCCCCCATTTTGGAACATGGACTGAAGTAAAAAGAACTGTTTTGGATTTTACTCATTACCTTACAGTCATTTAGCAAACGCTCTTATCCAGAGCGACTTGTACAACTTTTTACATAACGTTTACTTTACATCCATTTGTACAGCTGGATATATACAGAAGCAACGCAGGTTACTGCAAGTACCTTGCTCAAGGGTACAACGGCAGAGTCCTACCTGGGAACAAAGACCTGTTCCTTACTCGTTACCCATTCCTTACTGCCACCACACTCTGCGCAGTTATCCAGCTAACTCCGTAATCCTGCTTCGTGAAATATCCCCCCCCCACCCCTGTGTCAGATTATTGCTTACATTCTGCTTTTCATTCCAGATTATGAAGCTGGCAAAGTATTCAGTCATTCAATATTTATACATATTATCAACTGAAACAAACAGCAAATGACATTTATTAAAAGGTATAAATAAAATAAAAAACTTTCAATTAGAGACTCAGTTGTACAATTAGTCACTTGACTGTGCCTATGGAGGTCACAGGGTGAAGACAAACTGGTGGCCCTAATCATACATAATGAATTCAGATTACAGTTGCTCAGTTACACACATAAAAAGTTCTAACTATTAATTATTTATGGTGCGTAACTGAAGGGCTTTTTGCAAAGTGGATGTGGCTGTTGTTGCTATACTGTCTTGATGTGAGGGTTGAAAAGTCATGTAGAGTCGTGCATCTTTGGTCCTATAGGAGTTCTATATATGCCTTCACTCTCGCTCTGAATGCTAGAATTGTACCTGAGATTAACATCTGCGGTCACACAGCTTGTCTAGTCCTACCACAATTATAATTGCTCATGTATGTGCCTTGCAAGCTGTGATTGATATCTAGCAGTTCTATCATTTTTGTCACTTCCTGTTCAGAGTTGGATTTTATAAGCAGTGAGGCCCTGCTGACAGCCAAAGATACTAAACCTCTCCCGAATGTAATGAGCCTATAAAAAAAGCTGTTTGTGTAAGCTGCTCATTGTTCCTGTTAAACATCTGAATAAAGTAGGGAGAGACTCGTTGAATTGTACAGATAAATTACATTTGGGCAGAAGCTGTAGATGCAAAGCATAGCTGAAAATGTACTGACCTGTGGCAAGAGCATGGAGGTTCATTTAACCTGTCCACACACTGATACCACTGCAAACAATGGAGCCATTGTACGCGCTGGTGACTTCCAGGACAAGTTCAGGTGCTGGAATGCTGTCAGTGACAGAGTGCATTGGTGTGTTCTGTCAGCCTGACAATCTGTCAATGCAGTCCTGGTATATACACTCATGAATGTTTACAGTAATATGTTTGTGCAGTTTTATGTTTTAAAAAAAAAAAAAAATTCACGAGAAATTACTCTGATATCTGAAAGTTACTCCACTAAGTCATTACTGAGATCTCTTAAATTTGTAAAATTTGCATTACATTGCATGTAAATAATCCTAAAAATAATACCTTAAAAATGTTATGAAATTTTCATATTTCATCCAGTTAAGACGCCATATTTATATCATACAGAAAAGCCAAACCATTTAATATATGCTCATTTTTCATATACCAAAACTGGAAACCATTTTCAATGATTCAGTTGTTTGTTTACATCAACATATATCTTTACGAATTTAGCCTGTCCTGATGAAAACTTCTAAATTCATTTAATAATTTGTTATGGTCTGTCATGAGCACACCACATGAATTTCCCCTTGTGGGATAATAAAGTTCACCTGGACCTTGACCTTGAGCTCTTCTAAATACATAATCTTTTTATATTTAAAATGATTTAAAGGGGTTGGAAGATCTGCTGCATTTCAAAACTTAATTCCCATTCAGAAGCGCAACCAGTTTCTAGGATCTCTTTAAAACAATATGCCTCTTTACCTGTCCACAGAAGCAAGGGAGTTCTGGAGACCTTTACAGGAACTGAAACCAACAAGATCTGGCCTCATGTCCACGCCTTCCTGTCTGGGAAACTGGGCTCTGGAAACCATAAAGCTGCCGGGTCGGTGTAGACTGTCAATCATTTGACTATGTAGCATTATTATGGAGCACAAATGAGGAGAAAAGTGTCTTTGCGCTGCCACAGTTAAGGGAAAAAAATTATGGAACGTTGTCAACTGACTGGCAGAGAGGTTTATAAGAGTCAGCCATGAACAGGGAAATGAAGGAGAAAGTGAGTATGTGAATGGGCTTAACAATCAGTGGGAAATGAAAGGAAGGTGCCTGGGGTCAAGAGGACACTCCAGTGCACTGTTAACTCTCGATGGCTATATACATTGGGAAAGTGATCGAAGCAACATTAATTGTTAATCGCTTTGGTCTTAATCAGAATAAAGGAAATAAGCCTATTTCTAGGCTTTTTATTTTTGTCATAATTTGGGGTGGGGTGGGGTGGTAAAGCCTTATTTTGCATAAACTCAATTTGCCTTGTCCTGCCTTAGTATCACTTGTTCCTGAGAGGCTTGCACTTGCATTGTATTATGTATTGCACAGACAAATCAAGGTCATTTCAAAGAAATGTGTGCTGTGTGAAGATTTTTGCGAGAGATTTTATCTAACACTAATTTGACAGTGAGCACCAGATTTCCGAGGTATTTTAAGATTAAAAATACAATATTTGTGATTAGAAATAATGTAGCTTTTTTCACTTTATTCTTGAATATACATTTTTGTAAAGAAAAATGTAAGCTGTGTAATGCTTTGCTGATTGCACTTTTAAAATAGTAACACCAGAACAATTGTTATGATTTCCATTTTGAACAATGATTTCAATTTGTATTTATGACTGATTGATTTTTCTTTTTCATTCGATGTCATGCATCATAAAAATTGCCAGCCCACATGAGCTTTTAAAGACACCATTATTTTGAATAAAAGTAATTTGAAGGTATACACATATATGTGAATTGTGATAATTAACAGTGGAATCTGTGACAAAGCAACTGTAACTGGTTGTTAGTGACCACATTCAGACAAATCCCAAGAAAAGTCTTTTCTCGATGGCAAGTCTCTATTTTTGTTGAATGAAGGCAGCTAAGGGTATTTGATTACGTCCACTTGAGTGGAGTCACATTCGGGTTAAAAATCATAAAGGTTTTGTATTGTTCTTAATAGTGGGAAAATCTGGTAATTTTAACAATATTCAAATAAGATAATGTAATTCTTGTGGAACTTAAATAACCTTCTGTTGAATGATGGGCTAAGCATCATTTGTGTGGCTACCTGTACTTAACACTTAAATTTTCATAATGCCCCAAAATGAATTGCACATGCACTAATATTACAAGGGATGGGGGATGTTTATGAGTCTTAATTAAAGTGCATTATATTGGTTGTAAGTTGTTATGCGTATTAACCTTTGCCAATAATTAAAGTGTTCCAAGAGACTGATGTGTAATTTTGTCACAATTTTGCTTTTTTTTTGTCATTCACCATGATGTTTGCCTGTAAGGTTTGTTATGGTTGTTAATGCTACCTGTAATTCAGATTTCTGAGATTGTGTTCTTATTAGACTCTTAGCCTGGCCTTAAAATACTGATTCATATTTCCTGTATGTTTAGTATTACATATTAGTATTTTATATTTTTCATGTGAGTTAGAGGCATTATTTTTCAAGTACCTGAATTGAAAATAAGATGGCTTGATACAAAACATCTACATTTCTAGAACATTAAAATTTTCAATCATGGAAAAAATGTGTATGGTCATTTTTTGTGTCATTTTATCACAGTAAGTTGTATGGTTGAATTCAATTGAACTTTTTCTAAAACAAATGTGGTGTTTCATTCACAACACAAAATGTTCCTTCTGTACATGAACTGCTTACATGTATGGCTTTCCTTCTTTCAGCATATAATTTTATAGAACACCAGTGTACATTTTCACTGCTTCTGAGGTAACCAAAGGTACAAGGCTCTCTTGGGATGGAACAGGTGTGTTTTCATATTAAGCTTGAATTAATTTCAGAATGAGCGTAGCGGCTATAAATATGAACATTATGCAGGCTTTTAAGAATTAGCATAATGTATTACCTTTTAGAAGCATTTCTGGAGAAAAGTAAACAGCTTCTAGTATTTGTAGTGCAGGACGAGGCCAAATTCTTTAAGTGATAAATGGTGTTGTGGGAAATGCATGGATTATATTTACTGTTCCCTCAAGAACAGGGAGATTTATCTTTATATGGTACCTTAGTAACAACATGGAAAACTGAATTTTCAGGTACTTTTAAGTCAAATCCAAGAATAGCAATGGATTCCAGGGCTAACACCAGAGAATGTCATTTACCTACTTTTCTATTGGGTTCACAGGTTCATAGTTCTATAGAAACACAATTGTTTTACTTTATATTTGTAGTTTAATCTAATTCGCATTGATGTGATTGTGCCAAGTTATTTAATTTGGGTATTCAGCTAGCGGCAGTTTAACAAAACAAACAACAGGGGCGACATAGCTCAGGAGGTAAGACCGATTGTCTGGCAGTCGGAGGGTTGCCAGTTCAAACCCCGCCCTGGGCATGTCGAAGTGTCCCTGAGCAAGACACCTAACCCCTAACTGCTCTGGCGAATGAGAGGCATCAATTGTAAAGCGCTTTGGATAAAAGCGCTATATAAGTGCAGTCCATTTACCATTTACCATTTACAACAGGGTCACAATGTGACCAGTGAGAGAAAAGCCAATGCTTACCAGATTTTAAACCCTTCCAAAAACCGTGTACTTATTGGTATCTTATTTGCTTTATAATATACCAACTTTCCAAAGGGTTTGGATAAGCTGTTTTTAATAGTACTTAAAATATAGCATTTTGTAATAGTAACTAAAAAATAAGAAAGCACATTTTAGACATTTGCGAGAAGAGCCATTTTAATTGCTATAACAGTAATTAAGAGCGCTTTCTTGAAAGCAGTTTCATTAGTTACTGATTGGTTTCAACATGCAGTTTGTTTCAGCAAAAAAGCCTTGTGTGACAAAGCACATTCATAATAAAAATGTGATGGTGCTTTAACATTAAAACCCACTTTTCTCTTGAAAGGTACCTCCATATCTACAGCCTCAACACTTACTAAAATAACAAATATCTAAAATATCTCCTCAACAAGACAATCTTCACACACTGAACACTTTGCATAGGTTCATGTAGCACTGCACACTGCTAAATATAACACAGGGCTAAGAGCACTTCTGAGTACACCTTATTAACCTTATGCCAAAGTAAATTATTACTTTGTTGATATGGCATCACAGAGTAGCCCATTCAGGTCCCGCCCACTCTGGTGATGCAGCACTAACCTCAGCCAGTCAGAATTGGTTCTATAATCTTTGGCCATGTGTGCCCCGGCAGCTATCTTGGAGAAAAATTCAGCGCTTACTCTGGAATACTACATTAAGTGTACAACAGAGATCAAGGCTACTGGTACAAGCAACTTTCAGAAGAATAGTGATAACCTTAAACAAATGTTCATGAAAATAACAACCTGTGGTTAAAAAAAACTGAAAACAACAAATACTTTATTGATTTTTCTCCAGCAAGGGTATTTGGCATCTGTGCTAAGCTTATGTGAGGCTAAGACTTAATTAGCTAGCTAATTCCCTTCAGCATCCTAAAGTTGTGAGATGAAAGCGGAAACAAGCAGCTCTTCCCAGCCACCTGCAATCCAAGAATCCAATCCATCTTTTTCAGGATCCAACAGATCAAACATCTACTGCCTCAAACCCACCCACAGAACCCCTCTGTCCACTCTCCAAAGAAGTAATCATGATCAGAAACCACTTTCAACAAAAATAAGAGCTCCACGATACCATTTTCTTTTTTTAAATACTTTCGAGAACAAATATAAAGTGCAGCACACATCCAGACGCGGAATCTTCATACAAAAATAGTCTGTGGGTCGTCCGCTCTACCGGGCTTTTCACTTTCCCATCTGAATGAAATTCGTTAGAGGAGGAGGAGCTGCTACGAGGTTTCCATCCGTCTGGGCTCGTCTGTTTCCATGGCGTCCTCTTTCAGCCCTCGCGCTGTGTTGCTCCATAAACCTGCATCCAAGCAACGCTTCACATGGTACTCTGCCACCTGGTGACAGAGAGGGGAAACACATGGGAGGCTTCATCCAATGAAACTCAGCATTACAAATACCAAGACGTACACTTCAGCAATCTAGTCTAACCAACGAATAAATCTCCTTGTTCTTACAGAATAGCATTTATCTACGTAGAATAAGAAATCCACAGCAATCGAAAGCTCCTTTGTGAACAGCAACTGGTAGTTTACACAAAGGACTGCCTCGGGTCTGATGGGCAGAAATGTTTCAGTTTGTTCACTGATTATTTTAAAGGATTTGGTGAATGATTACTATTAGAAAGCTTAGGGCAAGAAGTGTTTTCCTTCCTGATCTCACAGATTACTGCTTGTTATATAACCTGCGGTTTCTGAACTCCTCATCTCTCATTGGCTCATCTGACATATCCAGAGTCCTGTGCTTAGTATCATTTATATTTCTTATTTATTTTATTTGTATAAAGATTTGGCATGACATCAGCTTTAGAGGCCAGATGGCTGCGATCTCTTGCCATAATTTACAGCCAGATGGGTGCATGGCCTATTTTCCATCCTTCACTTACGAGTTCTCTTACACCATTACAGGTTCCACTACAGTAAAGTCCTGTTTTGCTTTGAAATATCATCATTAAAACTACACAGACAGAGCGGATTAATAGCAAGTACCAAGGTTGTAAACCTGTTTGAACTAAATAAAAAATATTTTAAAGTGAATCTGTATGTATTCTCAATAAACTTCAAACATTTCCGGAGTTGCCTTGATAAAGACATAATTAAAATGATTATGTTCCAGGATAGTGGGCTATGAGTACTCTGTGGACAACACTGAACATCAGCCTTGCTTCTGTAAGCATAGCAGGTCTCTATGCATCATATCAGACTTGTTTCTGAAGTGATGTGGTAAACTGAATTGTGGCAGTACCTGTGGATTCATAGTGCTGAGAACATTCTGTAGGATCTGCACGTTTTGTAATTGGAAGCCCCTCCTTAGCTCCTACAACAGAGAAAAACTCCCTTTTTATATTTCAACGAGGCCACTAGCACAAAGGTGTAATTTGTAGGATGCACAAAATGTCACTGTGGAAGACAATGCTTAGTATGTGTCTTTCTCCCAACACAATGGTAGAATGCCCTCAGGCCCTATGTATACATTTATTTTTAAGTATTTAAAGTGGTACTGTGAAAGGTGTTTCAACAGCATTTTCCATCAAACAAAGTTTGGTAAAAGCCAAACATCTGGACTTTATATGCTGGACATGAACAGATCCTGGGCAGAAGTGCAAGTGGATAATGTAATGTCAATATTCAGCTGAGTTTCCAAAAACTATCAAGGACTATGACCCGATAGAAAGCATGCAAGTGAGAGGAAGATGGTCTGAGGTGTAACATACGGGAGGTAAGGATTCCAGGACTTCTTTGGGGTCCAGGCGGCAGCGGTTTGGGGCTTTTTGGTGCTCCACGTTGTTCAGACTCTCCCCTTTACACTTGACAGTGTAGTCCTTCACCCTTTGCTTGAAGGCTTCCAGCTCCATTCGGAAGACATCGAAATAACCGTCTTGTCTCGTCTTGAAGACATGAAATAATAATTTTCACTAACAAAGTTGTTTTACAGGTTGACTGCATGATGAAATGTAAACATTTTATTGAATAAATGTTTCAGCATTGCACAGGCATTTCTCTTATTTTGGGAAGAGGCTACTTAAAATACAATTTGTATGCCTACCCTACATTACACCCGTAATAAAAATGCACAAATATCCAAAACCAGTTTTCAAATAGTTTCTGTCAGTCACTGTGAAAGCCACTAAGTTGACCAAAAGCTGCAATACAATTGTACAAAAATGAACCTCCTGAATATTTACATTTACATATGCTTACCTGTCATGTATGGACAGAGAGGAGTATTGGAATCAAAAGCCGGTTAAACCCATGATATTCAACTAAACCATATCCGATTCCACTGCATTGTGATGTGTCAACCTCTTATTGGATAGCACTTTGACACTTGTGTATGTATTGTGTATAGCCTGTGCATTCAATGCAATCTGTAGCGTCAACACTAGATAAATCCAACATTTATACTAGATGAATAGAATTTAATGAGGAGTTATCTTAAAAGCTAGATATATTTGGGTACCTATAGCTAACATTGGCTATGTAAATTACAACTGGAAGGTAAGCAGTTAGCTAGTTAGTTAGCTATACCTTCCCTGATATTTCCCAGGCTAATATCCTAACTGTCTTAATTACTTTGCAAGGTTTGTAAGTGTATCCACCTAGTTAGCAAATGATAGCCATATAAGGTAATTCACAACTGCTAGCTAGCTATCTAGTTAACTAACATAACAGTATCTATACATACACAGGCACAAACTATGTTTCAGAGTTAACAATTAAGTCATAGCCTTGTGTTCGAAAAGGGGTTGAAACATTACAACAATGATGGAACTGGATATTCACAAGAGCAGGCTGTGAAGGGGGAGCCAGCAGTGCAGTTACAGGAACATGTTAACCCACAGGCCAAAGTCATGTGAAGACCCCCCCCCCCCCAGTGGTAAAAAAAACAGTTCAGCGTTAAATCAACTCCTACGGAGTACATCCCTATCCCTATTTGACTCATATGTACTCTGTTACAGTTGAATTAACACGAGACACTTTACTGTGTAGTGTGAAGCATTAAATACTTCTGGTTACTCATTTTATTAGATGATTCAAATTCAGTTGATTGTCTTCTGTGAACCAGGGAGCTGTACAACTAACAGATCTCCACTTAGTTCTACTTAATCGGTTAATTTTCTCTCATATATATACACCTATTTGAGAAATGGCTCAGCGAGCATGTATTCAAATGCTTTAAAAGTAAAGACAGGGGACAGTTCATGTAGATGCAAAAGAGACTTAATTCCACTTACTCTGGCCTTCTGGAAGAATTGCCGGAAACAACCACGTGGGTCCTGCTGGGAATTTCGGGCCATCTCCAGAATAAACTGCATGACGACAGCTTGGTGTGCAACCTGTTCCATCAAAGCTTCTTTCTGTTAACAAAACAATTGGAAGCATTATGTTACCGACCGATATCTACAATACAGACAATATTCATTTGGGTAAATACAATTGTGTTTTTCTACCATATAAAGGATGTGGTAGGCTGGGACCCCTGGAACAATACAAATTATATTACATTTTGATGTCCACTCCAATGATACTGAAAATT
Organism: Anguilla anguilla; assembly: GCF_013347855.1. Lineage (NCBI taxonomy): Eukaryota > Metazoa > Chordata > Actinopteri > Anguilliformes > Anguillidae > Anguilla > Anguilla anguilla. Next base: position 18,807,754 of record NC_049214.1, on the reverse strand, counting down.
AGCCAAGAGAAACTGGCAGCCAGTCAAGTTTCCACTAGTCAGCGTGACCAAGCCCAAACAGTGCAGGGTATGCTGCACAGTGGGTTAGCCTGACCTCTTCAGCCTGCAGCCGGAAGCACCACAAGATCAGGTAATTGGCCGTCTCCTCGCAGATAAGGTGGGGCCGATCAGATAGGAATCGCTGGCTGTCATCCCAACGTCGCAACATACCTACACAAGCACATACACGCATGCCACAGTTTAAAAAAAAATACTTACAAAATGCAACCTGAAAGATTTTTGTGGCCTAGGTTCGTAACAGTGTGAAATAACATTGTCTTTCCTCCTACCATCTTAACCATTGGTCTCATTCATCACTAGAATATGACATATGGTGTAGCCGCAGTGGACATGCCATGGCAGTTTGATACAATAAGCAGACGACAGTAACCTTTTTTTCTTTTCACTCACCTACAGTAAGCTTCTGTGGTCCAGATGGAGCTCTGAACAAACTGAATTGTGAATTAGACCTGTGACGTTACTAACACAATCAGGCCAGTTGCTAAGCAGTTCTGCAGTCAGACATCTGGTTTTATTTTCCCAAGGCAATCACTATTGTTGGACCGCTCTCTGGACTCAGAGTCAAGACCACAGTTTAACAGTGAGACAAACCCATGCAGGTAATACTATTCTATTAGATCAACATGCAAAAAGGAAACTTCCCTTGAAAATTATACATGGATCTTCTTATGTCAAAACTGTAAGAAAATTTACCCCTCATATTCGACAAGTAAGAGAATGCAAAGCAAGCACTATAAATTCATAATTTGAACAAGATGTTTCAATTGTGATTATATTATCACTTACCAAAATGCCTCAACTCCTGCTCATAATTCTGAACAAAGGTCTTACTCTTGTCCTGTTCCACTTCTATGCTTCTACTCTGAACATTGATAATACTCTATAAAAAAGAAGATTAAAAAATGTAATTAGCATGCTTGTAAACTGCACTTGTACTGATTAATGAATCAAACTACATGGAACCTGACACCATGCCAAAGCAAGGAAAAAGCATTATACCACAAAAAATTTAAGATATAGGCTATATACACACTACATGACTAAAAGTATTCGGACACCTGACATCCAACATCTCATCCAAAATTATAGGCATTCATATTGTTGGTCCACCCTTTGCTGCTATAACAACCTCCACTCTTCTGGGAAGGCTTTATACATAATGTTGAAGCATTGCTGCAGGGATTTGCTTCCATTCAGCCAGAAGAACATTAGTGAGGTTGGGTACTGATTGGGCGTTTAGGCCTGGCTCACAGTTGGCTTTCCAATTGATTCAAGGTGTTGGATGGGGTCGAGGTCAGGGCTCTGTGCAGGCCAGTCAAGTTCTTCCAAACCTTTCTTGACAAAACCAGTGCTATATTGACCTTGTTGTGTGCCCGGGGGCATTGTTTTGCTGAAACAGCAAAGCACCTTCCCCAACTGTTGGAGAATCACAGAATCATCTAAAATGTGATTGAATGCTGCAGCATTAGAATTTGCCTTCACTCAAACTAAGGGGCCACGCCCAAACCATCCAAAACAGCCCAAGACTAAGGGGTGTCAGATACTTTCGGTCATGTAGTATATAATAATTATATAGTTCCCTCCATAACGTTTAGGTCAAAGGAAATTTTTTTATTGATTTGGCTCTGTACTCCACAATTTTATTTATAATCAAACAATTCACAGTGGTTGAAGTGCAGATTCACAGCTTTTATTAGTTAAAAAAAATATATATAAATGTGTGGCACTTTTTAAACAAAGACCCTGCATTTCAGGGCACCATAATGTTTGGGACATATTAATGTTACAAAAATGAAAGTAGTCATGTTTAGTAATTTGTCACATTTCCTTTGCATGCAATGACAGCTTGAAGTCTGTGACCATAGACATCACCAGGTGCCAAGTATCTTTTCCCGTGATGCTCTGCCAAGCCTGTACTGCAGGCACCTTAAGCATCTGCTTGTTTTGGGGGCTAGTTGCCTTAAGTTTTCTCTTCAGCATATGAAACGTATGTTCAATTCGATTCAGATCGGGGCGACATAGCTCAGGAGGGAAGACCGATTGTCTGGCAGTCGGAGGGTTGCCGGTTCAAACCCCGCCCTGGGCGTGTCGAAGTGTCCTTGAGCAAGACACCTTACCCCTAACCCCTAACTGCTCTGGCGAATGAGAGGCATCAATTGTAAAGCGCTTTGGATAAAAGCGCTATATAAATGCAGTCCATTTACCATAGATCGGGTGACGGACTTGGTCAGCCAAGAATTTTGCAGTTTTTGGCTTTGAAGAACTCCTTTGTTGCTTTTAAGTATGTTTGGGATCACTGTCTTGCTGTAGGATGAAGCGCCATCCAATGAGTTTGGAGGCGTTTGAAACCAAAATGTATAAAAAATACCCTTTAATAAAAGGTGAGAATGTATACTTTATCCACATGTGAATTGTTTTGACTACAAATCTGAAAATTGTTGAGTACAGAGCCAAATCAACAAAAAAAAAAGCCTTCATCCAAAACATTATGGAGGGCACTGCATATGTGGGTTACTTAATTTCATAATGAATATGATCTCCTAATACAGTCATTAAATATTATATTTATCTGGATTTGCGTTGGTACCTTGTTAAAGACATCCCTGTTGCAATCTGGGTTGGGCACAGGACTCCAGCGGAGGTCCTGGTTTTCCAGCATGCTCTCCTTGCGACGCCACTCACACTCAGTCTGCGAGAGCTCAGCCACGCTGGTGAGGACACGGGCACGCTCCTGTTCCAGCGACTCTGAGCCATGGAGCTCCAGCCCACAGAGCTGGTCTTGTGCCTCAACCAACTGCCAGTTGGACAGGATGGAGGCCTTCACACACTGCTGCTGGCTCTGACACAGTGATGCCATGCTGTCTGCCGTCGGCTGCAAAGACAGGGAAGGACAACACACCTCTGAGGTCACAAACTCGGCACTTTCCTCACCCAGATGACACACCACTATAGAGAGACATTAACGACTGAATCTGAAATCAGCCAGAGAACTGAGGAGATCACTGTATGACATAATTAGATTCATTATGTATAGGTGGCCTTAACATTACATTGCATGAATTTTGCATACACTCTGATTTACAAATCTAACAGAACAAAGCCAGACCTGGCTAAGAACATTCCCAGGTCAATGAGTGTATATGCACTAAAGCACTAATGTTAATTACCTTTGCTGACCATTTACCAAAACACAAATCCTGAACACATACAGAATACATCCATGAAACACTGAACAAAGAAAGAGAGCTCTTCACAAGTTAAGTACTTTTCATAAACAGTGGGGCATAGGCAGGATTAGTTCCATGTTTTCCAGTTCTGCTAGGTTTTGAATTACCATAAAGAATACACCCGAAACAAAACTTACAGCACTGTCGACCCAGAAAAGTAGTAGTAGCAGAGCCCAACAACCTGCAGCTATAAGGATATTTCTCATACATGTTAACCACTGGAAAACAACATCAGTGTGAATTTCATCCCTGTACCAGAAATTAGAGACACAACCACAATGTTCACCAAGACTGTCACGTTACATGCCCCTGCCTCACACTGAGGTAGTAAGGCCAGGCCCTGTCAATCACCTCAGTGTTCACATGAATTAGGAGTCCTAATCATAAAAAAACAATGTGTTGCATCCTTAGACCACGCTGTCTAAATTTAAAAGAGAAAGTCTTCTCAAATGTTATGGCCGTATATGTTAATACGTACATTGCAGTGTATATTAATATATTATCATGCGGATGGAACGTGAGTTCCCCAAGGGGAAAAAGGTGTCGTTGGTGACATCACAATCTCAATTAGCAACACGAGGTGCAGCCAACATTACCAGCTGTCATAGCTTTGTTCTCAGAAGCAAAAAGAGTGTTTGATCTGCCGAGGCCAAACTACGACTACCTATCTGTCAAATTATTTAATGTGCTGCCATTTGGTCGCTGTTGTCGCTAAGTTAGGTACTGTTTACTAACGTTGCTGCAAGTATGTATCGGTGCATCTAGCTAGCGAACAAGCCATATTTGTTTCATGGTGTTCTGCTGAATAGCACACGTTCGTATAGCCATCCAAGAAAGTCAGTTAACCGAGAGTATAAAGCTTAAGTTATCACAGATATCAGGTATTAGCTACCTAAAATTACATGATTCTTGCTATTCCAATAAGCAATCTTGCAACAAACTACGTTAGCCAGCTAGCTAGCTAACTGCAGTGGGCACCCATAACTCGCAATCAACCAAACTAAAAAACGCGCGCGTGTGTAATTGTAGCTAACTAACCGAAAGTAAAGAATGATTGACAAGGTGTGGTCAGTAACTCCATCACTGCAGATTACCTGCTGGTGTTGCAGTAGCGAACTCTGGAAGCTTTTTGATCCCGATACACTGCCACTGCCTTCTTCAGATAATACGGCAGTTCCACTACCGAACCACTCCATCGCGTTTCCGCTATCCCACAGCTTACTATAAACTACCCAAGACGCAAGAGAAAAACGGAGGAAGGTTAGTACAATGCTAGCAAAGCAGCTAGTTAGAACGTTCTCTCCCAAGGATATAAAACATCAGCTGCCGTTTTTAGAAATGACAACTTCTGCCTCCATGCTGCTGACTCACAACCACGTGACCCAAGATTAATCACGTGACAAATCTTTTATTCGACGGTGTATGAGACGACCACACTGGCCTCATTCCTGCCCCCTGGTGTATGTGTTTGTTCCCGACTATGGGGTCTGCAATTCAAGTCCTGGACAGAGACCTGAAACAGGTCTCTTTCTAGGGCATTGGTCCTGGACACTTGGATAGTCACTGGTTCTGCAGGTTTATTCAAACCTTCCTGCCCCAAGAAGGTACCACCTGTAAAAAGCCAAAATGAGATTATTTTCAGTAAGATTCATATACAGCTAAGTTTCACTTTCATTATATAATTTCACAAGCAACCATTAATACCTCTTTCAATTAGGGACTTATTCTTGCAACTTTGTGAGATTATTGTGCCTGTGTCCACATACATTAAAATTACGATAAGTGAAAGGAGGCTTCATAATTTAATGAATAAATCGTTAATATATGCTGTAGCAAGACGGTTTGCATTTAAAATGTTTTCCTGATGGGAACCCGGCACCGGAAGTTGAACTATTTTGACTGGCACAGCTTGGTTCTATCACGCGTAAGTTGATCTCGTCCTCTTACAAAGTTATAACTTTACCGAAGTGGAAATGACAGATTATCTCAATGCAGCTATTCATGAAAATTGTATATAGGTATTTGCCCAATATGTGATTTTGAAGCGGTCCTGCTCCACCTTAACTAGCTAACATTAGTAGCAATGCTAAAGTTCTGCCAACGATAGCTGTGACTAGAACTGAACGTTTATCTAGCTACCTGTGAAATTTGATTTCTAGCTGACTTTCTCCTTAGGACAGAAGTCAGGCAGTTTGTCAGGATTAAACGTTCGTTATCGCTGATTAGCTGCCATTACCCTATTATAGCTATAATAAGGGTCTACCACTAACGGTAAATTTATTGAAACGATTGATTATTGTGTGTAGCTCAGCTATAGTCTAACCATGGTTGTCCTAAATCTATGAATGATTTGATTATTGGATAGGCAACGGCATTAACTTCGCTAACGTTAGCTGGCTGCAGAGTTACGTTAATGTTAGCATAGGTAATTAGTCTGTAGTCTATACTACAAGAGGCAAGCCATATCTATATTGCTTAATAGCTTGATCGAATTATGAATAGAAATACTGAAATAACGTTACTAAAATGACAAAGCTAGTGACATTAGTTGGCAAATTAACAGTCATCTGACTAATTTGACATTTTGCCGCCGGAGTAATTTACGGTGGTAGTGTAGGCAGTTAGCGACTAAGAGGCTAAAACGTTGTTACATTGCGATGACATTATGTTGCTGGATAGCTAACGTTAGAATGCAAAATAGAACGTTATCAGTCTGTGAGATTTCAATATGAGATACTGTGTGCTCTGTTTTGCACTACGGCTGCTGTGGTCTGTTGGAATAAAGGAAAATAGGCAATGCAGCAGGAGTCAAATTTAGTGGAGCGAGAGGTTGCCTCTTTCTTTGGGAGAGGGGTATGGTTGGTTGGTTGGTGGGGGGGTGGGGTTGGGTAGCGTCCTGATGCTGTGGCAACTTGAGGTTGGGCGCACGCCTCTTTTGTTCTCTTAATTGTTAAGGTTTTGAATGACAAAAGCAGCACAGCATCACACGCGTAGGGCAGAGGAAGAGAAGCCTACATTAATTTTGTATATGCCACAAGGAATGGCCACAATGGACAAACCCCACCTACAGGTAATTTTCCATTCATTAATCGGTCCAGGTGTTCAGTTGTTGAGTGAATCCACACAGCGGTTCTGACACCATTTCATGCACACACATTCGGCACCACACATTTGGAGAGGCTCTGACTTGGAAACTAGATGACAAATAAAGCTGCACATGTGCAACAGTTTTGCTAGGCAAGGTCATCCCAGGCTACTTTTAATGTGAAGCCCTGCCATATCTCAGTTTTTCATGGGTACAAACTGCAGTTACCCTAGGTGATACCCAGTGCCCTATAGGGCCAGCACCAGACATTAGGGATTCTGTGACCACCCAGGCCTACTTAACGGAAATACTATCCTGGTTACTGAAAAGTATGACCTTGAAAGTAGATCCCTCTGAACAGATTGCAGGTTGTAGTCCAATTCTGGACCTCAGAAATCTGGATTCGTACCTGTGTATGCTGCCTTAGCACAGCCCAAGATCCCACGCCCCTAGATCTGGGGATGAATAATGCCACTTCACTTCCACGTATTCATAATGCAGAGGAATCATCTAGGAAGGCTTCATGGTCCTTCTTTATCTTGATGATTGGCTTATCTGCGTATCCCACATGAGAGTGGACAGCAGCAGACATAGAGAGATGCTTCTTAAAGGGAACTTTATTAGAGAACACATTCCAGAGAATGGTAAATGCAGAGAATGGTTAATGAAGAATCATTCTTGTTTTGTTCCTCTTTCAAAAGACCTCACATTCAATCTGGACTGGGAGAGGAACCACAAGTTCCCCATGTGCATGTAATAGCTGACCCTAGATACCCAATATGCTAGGAATGCTAGGATTGCTACAAGGTTGAAATGGCTATTTGGATAGTGTAGCAATGGCAGTGTTTAGGGTCTTCAGTCACATAAAATAAAAAGAACCAAACTCTGTTAGTCCCATTACATTGTTATGGAAAAGTGGTTGCCCTATTGTCATGCTGAATGGTTTAGACGAAGGGAACCTAGGTAAACAAAAACACATTTAAAAAAATTATTATTTAATTAATGAAAAAGGTTGTCAATCACCCATGTGAAAAAGTACTTACCCCCTTTTAGTTAATAACCGGTTGCACCACCTTTAGCAGCAATAACTAGTACCAGGCACTTTCTATAATTTGATGTCAGTCTTTCACATCATTGTGGAGGAATTGTAGCCCACTCTTCTTTGCAGAACTGCTTTAATTCAGACAAATTGGTAGGTTTTTGAGCATGCACTTACCATTTCAGGTCCTGCCACAGCATCTCTATTGGGTTCAAGTTAGGACTTTGACTAGGCCACTCCAAAACTTAAATTTTATTTCTTTTCAGCCATTCAGGTGTGGATTTGCTTTTGTGTTTTGGATCATTGTCTTGCTGCATATGCTTCAGCTTCAGCTCCCAGGCCGATGACCAGGCACTCTCTCATCATCCTCATTCTTGTCATAATATTTTGCATATACAGTATGCACAGATATACATGTATAAATATACATGTATATTAATTCTAGATGTATCATTAGATTTGTTCTATTGTTGACACGTTTGTTCAGAGCCTGAATGGCTGGGGCTAGGTCTTCAGTTACACCTCACCCTGGTAGCTCACAAATTTGGCTACTGTAATGATCCAGTATTGCAGAGTGTGACGTGGGCTAACTAATGTAAGCATGTACAGTGGACCTGTTATTGTACCTGTAGTTGGTTGCAGCAAAAAGATAAAATGTCCATCTCGTACTGTTTTCAAGCTAAAATTTGTAATTTCTGAAAGAAATCAATGTGTGTCTATTTCTGGGAAACAAAGTCATTGACCAAGAGAACTAGCTTGAAGGATGTGCAGTCTGGAGTTTTATCTCAATACTAGTAAGGGATGGTTCTTGACTGTCAGTAATGTCACCATAGTACTCAGCTGGGTGGCCAAAATCCAACTACCCAGTTTAACTTAAACTTTTCTAGCACTATTAATTCCTAAATGGATCCAGTCAAATGCTGTATGTCAAACAATGGATTTAAATGCATGTTTCACTGTACACAAGTAATTATTTTATTATGGCCCTCTCTCAATAATTTCTGATTTTTGATTGACCCTACAATACGTTTTCCAAGTTTAGCTGTACCAAACACAACCATTAGAGGGAAGCAAAGACCCATTCAAGGCAAGCAACAGCATTATTGATCTGTGTGGTTACATAGTTTGCACTATTTGACCGAGTGCTGTCAGAGGCATTCTTGGTTCAGTAATTCTGACAAAAGACATTGTGGCTTTTTCTGAGAACCAAGTATGGTGCTGTTGATTTAAAAAAAACCAAAAAAAAACAAATCAATATTGCACAGTCAGTCGTGTGGACTATAGACTATAGACTATGCTGCCCTGTTGAACACTTGGTGGCGGTAGTGAATAGGCGAGAACTCGGCAGGGTCTGTGAGCTGTAAACTGAGGAGCTGAGCGCCAAGAACCTCCCACTGGGACTGCTGAGAGAAAGAGAGAGAAACAGCTCCAGACACCAGACCTAAAAAAACATCCTCAGCCTCAGAAGCATGTCGCCGGGCCAGCTGGCAGCCTGCCCTGTCTCGGGCTGCTGTTCCCACAGGGAGGGTGTGTGTGTGCTGGGGCCTGGGGAGGGTGTGTGAGCTTTGACACCTCCGGCACTCGGGCCCTGTAATAGCGCTGCACGGAGCATGAGGCACACGGCTCACCACATGCTCGGCTCCGCAGTATTACTGCTGCCTTGAGCTGCAGTCCGTTTATGAGTTCCAAACTTCCGCTCCACTCTTTTACGATTTCAAGTGCCGTTTTCCCCTAAGGCAAATCGCGCTTGCCCTTTCACAAGGTTTTCAGAAACCCAGCACCTGGACAATCTGTGCAGCTGGCTGCATGGTAACCTTAATGCCACCCTGTGGGTCAACTGAACCTGTCACTCTGAAGGACTGTAAATGAGTTTGGTACAACGTCACACCCATTGGAAAAGTAAGAAACATGAAAAACATATTTGTCTTGTGAACAACACTGCTAACTTAAGAGACTTTGAGTTAGGAAATAACCACTTCAGCACAGTATATCTTGACCTTTAAATACAGTATATCTTGACCTTTAAATACAGTAAGTGGGATCTTATTAAAATAGTTTATTGTGAATAGTGCAACAAGGTATCATGGAGACGCCACCATTGACACAAAGCATTAGTTCTGTGTTTGGATTTGGGGTCATGAACATCCATGAGCTGGCCAGGATGGTGGGGCTGCTAGCAAGGCTGTTGGGGGATCTTTTGGAGAGTACTGGAGCAAATAATCGGACGGCAGTCTGACAAGATACACCGATACTGCCCTCCTGGAGTAACCTGTGCCTGATTCACATTTACATGGATGCTGAAGTATGTTATTTGTAAATTAAACAGGTCTTTCCATCAGGACAGAGAGCTATAGGCTGAGAACATACCACCTGTGGGAGAAGAATGAACAACTCTTCCCAGCCTGAGGGTAAGTTAGGCCTGAACTTCAACCTGCCGTTCAGTTCAGTTTTATTTGCAGCGCACTTTTTACAGAGAAACTGTCACAAAGACACTTCTCAGGAAAACTGGGAAAGACAGGGCCTGAAAACCAGCAGGTGACCCACAAAAACCTCCCCGTGGGAAGAAAACTGAAGTGCTCCAGTAGTGGTTCTATGGCAGCATACACTGTCTTTAGAAAGTATTCATCCACTTTTAACTCCACATTTTATCCTGGTACACCTTAAAATTTTAATGTATTTTTTATTTTCTCTAACACAAATTGTTCATCTTTATGATGTAGTAGTATTCAGGTATGTGAGTACACACATGGGCTCGCTCATGATACTGAGTCACTGAGTGGGTCTTTGGCCTCAGAGGACTATAGCAGTGCAGTTTCATTACAGACAGACTGTCTAAACTCATGTGGTTGGACAGGAAGGGGGGGGGGGGGGCAGGAGAGGGTATAATTGCAATAACTGATTTTATTTGGTGTCAGTGATGTAAGTGAAAAGATTGTGCTAGTTGCTTAGACACACAGTCTCAACTTGGCTGGAATTAAAGGAGAGAAGGTAAGGGGGTAAAACATATTAAACTGTGATGTTCAACTGTCTCCGCCTTTATTTTAAAAATGGAGGTGCCAGTTTTTAAGGACCTTCCCCCTCCCTTTTCCAGTTGCCAACAGCCATTGTAAAGTACACTCTATCTTCCACGCAAGTAGCGCACAACGTTGAACCAAAACTGTCATGGCTGACGCCCGTTGGCCGTCCGTGGCTCCCAGAGAGCCGCTGGACTGTGCCTGTGTTTACCTGTCTCACGCTCAGGGCGCTCTTTGTTATTGAGCTCCAACATATTCCACATTCTTCCCCTCCCCCGCGCCGGCCTCCTCCTGGCGGCGTGGCCTGGAGCGGAGGGCAGTGGGAGCGCGCGGCTCAGAGGGTTAAACGCAGGCAGAAGGGCCCTCCGGCCCGCTTTCCCAGGCTGTCTGTCAGGAAGGTTGGATTTTTACACCATGACCACCGTGTTGGCTTTTCCTGGGGAAATCCAAGACAAACACAGACCGGTAGGGGGAGGGGAACAGGAAAACTGAGCCTGGGAGGGAGGGAGGGAGGGAGGAGTGGGGATTGGGAGGGGGGTGGGGTGCAGTCTGCGCAGCCCACACAGCATGAGGGGCCGGAGCTTTTCGCGACTGCTGGAGGAGATGTTTACTTTGGTCTATCTGTCCCATCGTTTTCCTTTTGTCCCCAAATTCTCCCACCTCCCCCTGCCAAATTTGCAGCATCTCGGTATCTCGGATCTCACTTGCTATCCGAGGTGGCGGCCTTCCCCCATATTTTCAACACCTCTCCACGCTGAACACTTTCTCACAGTCTGAGCGGCTCGCCCTGAGTGAAGCTCTCTGCACGCCCTCCGGTGTCCACACACTGTGCTGCGCACTCATATCGAGAGAGGAAAGCACAGTGTGAGTCTGATACTATCAATGAGGCGCAAGCGTCAGTGTCATTGGTTAAGAGCTAACCACAATAACAGTGAGATATGACATAGAAGCTTGTGGCGGAGCGTGAGAAATTTTCAGCGTGTTTACTGTGCGTGAGAATACGTGCGATAATGCATATGCAAACATGAGAAACAGAAAGTCTGGGATTGTGTAAAATTTCAAACCTGGTTTGAGTTATGAAAAGTGAAAAGTAATGCATGTTGTCTGCACTGTATTGCGCCACAGTTGATGACAATGCTGATCTGCTGGGATGCCTCCTTGACCTATGGAACAGGAAAGAGCAGGAGAAGGTGAGATTTAATTCGGTTGGACAGATGATTCATTTCACAGACACTTTTTCTAGTGTCTTTTCTGTATGCATGTTCTTGTAAACACTGCATGTGTGTGTGTGTTTGTGTGAAATAGCCAGTGTAGAGCGTGGTTTTTTCCCTCCCGGTCTTGCTGTAGGTGCGTTTGGAGGCCCGTATGGGCTTCTCTAACTCTCAGGACCCCCTGAGCAGCCTGCTGTGCGTGCTGGAGGGCTGTCCCGGGAGGCTGAGGGGCAAGGCTGCGTCCCTGGGCCAGTGCGTGCTCATGGAGTTTGTGCGCTGGCGACAGAGCCAGCCCCAGGTCAGCCTGGAGGGCCGCGCCCCGGAGCAGGTCCACGGCCTGCAGCTCCGGGCCCTCGGCCTCCTGTCAGAGGCCCAGCCCAGCTACATCGGCCCTCTGCTGGACATGTACCAGCTGCAGTCCCTGGATCCGGCCCTTCTGCTGGGCCACGTGCACAAACTGCTGGCCTTGGGCTGCTTTAAGGAGGTGAGCTGTGGCCGCTGAGGTTAAAGAGGGTCAGGGAGGGACTGGGGGTGGGCTCCTGTCCTGGGACTGTTTCTTCTACCGCTGGGTCGCAGTGGCTCAAGTGGGTTTTTTGAGGTCTTGCTGCGTAAGCACTTGCTTGGCAGGTTTCTGATGGTGATGCTAAGGCTCAGTAGAACTGACATTGGGAGGAAAAATGGAGGAGGGCAAAGGGGCAAAAGGAGTCAGGGGTTACAGCAAGGCCACTGTTTGAGGGCAGATTTTCAAGGATCCCAGCTAGGCAGTGAGGAACAGCAAAAATTGTAATCTTTAATTGTCACCTTATAGTATTTTGAGAAGGCTGCAACAGTCATAGTCACATCATCAGTCATATCGTATGTCACAGCACAGTTATTATATGGGAATTTTATGCACCTTTCCCACTGTCACTATTGACTGCTGGATCACATTATTCCTTGTAGGCGGCGCTGATAAGCATTAAACTGAAGCTGCAGTCAGCGCTGGACATGGAGCAGGTGAGGATCTCACGGTCTCCAGACCTCAGGGCACAGCCATGTAAGTACTGGCGTGTTCACAGGCGTGTGGATGGACACGTGCACGCAAAGGTGATGTCATCTGTTTGCCTGCAGGTGTGCGTCCCCCTCGTCCTCCTGGACAAGCTGTCCCTGGCCGAATCCTACGTGCAAGGCCACAGCCATCTGGAGGAAGCCCTGGTCAAGCTGCTGGACTCGTGGTGTGCCCCGAACTTCAGCTTGGCCCAGCTGCGCAGGTAACAGAATGGGCAGAATAGGTAGATTACAAGGCCCGGAAGAAAAGGTAGTGATGTCAGAACTGCTTGCTTCTTACCCAATATGAGCCGGTAGGTCCACTCATAAGCCCTGCTGTTTATGAGAGGACGGGAATGGCTCTAAATGTGGAGACAGCTGGGGTGGAGATGATCTGGGGACATTCTGCTGGAGGTCTAACACTCTGCGATATTTGTGGGAATGAGTGAGTGTGTGTGTGAGAGAGAGGGAGAGAGAAACAGGTGTGCTGCATACTGCCCATTTGTTTATCTTTCAGAGAGTTCCCAGATTTGTCTCTTTCCCACCATCAAGCTGAGCGCTTTCAGCCCAAGATACTCAGCAAACAGGTGTTCAGGCTAATGGAGCGCCTCAACATTGACCCAGGTGTGTGTGCATTTGTGCATGCATGCATGCATGCATGCGTGTGTGTGTGTGTGTGTGAGAGAGACCAAGAGTACAGTGTCGCTCTCATATTTGGAATGTGTCATTGAGGTCACGGTTTGTGGCCAGAGTTGACGGTTGATGTGAAAATGGGCTCCCTCTCTTGACAATTCCCTCCGTTATGTTTCAGCTCTGTGTCCCAATTCTGTCACCAAGAGGAAGCTGGACTCCCTGAGGTTCCTCATGTACAAGAGGTTTGTGGAGGTGAGCTGAAGGGCCTCTGTCCCTTCCTTCACGTTTTTCTCTTTGTCGTTGCGGCTTCTGCACAGTCCAACGGCGCGCATGTCTGTCTCTTGCAGAAGGGCATGTCAGAGGAGAACTGGAGAGACCACATTCAGGTAGGAGGTGCGAGGCGCAGGCAGCCGGAGTGTTGGGTAGAGTTACAGTCGAACCGGGGCTTCTAATCCCTTTTCAAATGGGTGCTGTTTTCTGTGTGCACGCTCTCCACCTCGTAACTCCTGATGAGCAATATCTACAAGCACACAAATTGGGTAGTTCCCTTTTTGGGGGTTTTTGATATTATTGCAGTTTGAGTGTGCATTTGCAATTTCCCTTGACAGTTTTTTTGTGGGTGGTGAATGGTGTTCACATGACTTTCAGACAAACTGCCGAGATCATAGTCGCTGGTGTAGAGGCATAGGCTCTATGGTTTAAAGCAGGTTGTGCAGTAACATAACCATCCAGAGGTTGCACACGTGTATATTACCCAATTATTCTTTAAAAAATGTTTAATCTTTTTTTAGTGACTATGAACTGTTTCCAATGGCACATGACCTCAAACCTGAGTGTATTCATATGTACAACATTTGGAAACATAATGGCATAGTACAAGCTGCTTTGGAATTACTTGAGTTTCTTACTTTAGACCACAAAGCCCCTAATGCCCCTACACCCGCCATTGTATAGCGAGCAAGTCGTCACGAACGTCTGTAAATATCTAAAATATCCTTTGTAGCACACAAAAACTGTCTGGGCCAACTGAAAAGACAAAGTTCAACTGAAATGATATAAACAAAACCATCAAAGTAACCTATCCCTTTCAGTGTAAGATTATATTTATTCAATATGTCTGGGGCGTCTGGCCACAAGCCTGTTGTGAGTGTGTGTGTGTTTTGTTTGCTTCTGTTTACTACGTGATGCCACAGTGTGAGAAAGGATGTGTGTGTGTGTGCACACGTGTGTGCGTGGGTGTGTGTGCGTGTGTGCATGGGTGTGTGTGCGTGTGTGCATGGGTGTGTGTGCGTGTGTGCATGGGTGTGTGTGCGTGTGTGCATGGGTGTGTACGCCTGCGTACATGTATATATGTATATAAAAATGTATTTTATATATTATATAAAGTAATTATATATAATATTTAAATGTATATTTTCCTATCCTAGCTGCAGTGGTAAGGCGTGGGTGCAAGACGAGCATTGTTCAGGCTGAGCATTGCTTGTTGCCTGTGCGTTTAGCCCTCTGTGTTCTGCACGTAGGCCGCAGTGGCAGACAGCCCCGAGCTGCAGGTCCATTTGGTGGAGCTGCTGGTGCGGCACAGCGGCCTCTCCGTCGCTGCCCAGTGGTCGCTGCTCTACGGGGTGCCGAGGGAGAGGCTCCCTCTGGGGGTGTGGGACACGCAGCAGAGCCTGCCGCCCGCCGAGCGGTGAGCTGCCCCCCCCCCCCCCCCCCCCCCCGGGACCGTCTGCGTTTCGCCCTGTCTATTCCCATCATCGCGTATGCAAACTCCTGTCCCTGAAACGCCTCGCTCGCTGAACACGCCCAGCGTTAGGCCGCTGCGCACGGCAGCCCTGCTCTCCACCGCTGGCGCACAAACATCGACTCCCCCACAGCGAGAGCACGCAGCGCATCTCCTCCGCAGCGCGCTCGCATGCACGTACGCACGCACACGCTCTCACGCTTTCAGTTTCTCAGGCCTGGTCCTGGCCTGCTGCACTTTTTCATACATTCATTAGGTTTGGTTGGGTGGTTAATAGGATGTAATTAACAAGTAAAGGTGTTCATTAAACTTGTTTGTAAATATCTAGTCACTAAACAATTAGGTAAGTGTACAGGCGAAAGCTGTGTAATGTACCCACAAATGCACTATGGAGTCTATGGAGCTGTCTCTCTCTTTAACTCCTATTGGAATCAGCATTATAGAGTTTTTAATATATTTTAGTGAAATAAATGTGAAGTTATTTTATGGTTCTGTAGATAACTCTACAGCAAGTGTCATATGAGCTCCAGAATACATTTCGCCCCCTCCTCCACTCTCTGTCTCTGGACTGTTGGGTGTGGTTTTGGGGAGGTGGGTGCTTATTACATACAGACATGCCTCAATTTTTAGTGCTACTGAACCATTAATGTCATTACTGATTACCGTAAGTGAGGAATCGAGATTAAGGCCATAAACAGCTTTGCCGTGCATGTCTGGGACTGTGGGGAGAGAGTACCCTCTTAAAATATAAATGGCCCAATTCATAGGACGGTTTTCTTCGAGGCCTCATATTCTAGAAATACAGACTTGCTCTTGAAAGTCTGTAATAATGTGTCCAGTCACTTCTTATCGACAGGAGGGTGGGAGTGTGAGTAAAAGTAGGGAAATGAAAGGGGTCGTGCTCTGCTCCTGTGAGGAAAGCCATAATAAAGCATAATGGATAAGTAAAGACATGCTTTACTCATCAGGGCTCCTGTTGCAGGGGACCCGCAGCACGTAATTGTGTTTAAATGTCCAGACCATCACTCAAGCAGCACTTCAGTCAAAGGCAGTGCGTTGAAAGCTTAGTTGGAATGAAAACAGGCATACTCTGTGGGTGTCCTGCACCAAGGTGGGGACCAGAGGATTGGTGTGTGGTGTGTGGGTGGCAGGATTTATTGTAACACTCCATTCCCCTCTACCCCATGGATTTCTGGACAGTTAAGTTGGAGCATATTTTTGGTGACATTAATGTCTCACTGTCTCCTACCTGTTCCGCATATGGTTAAATTAAGTAATCGTTTAGTGACTCTTCTACCAACAGAGGTGAATCTGTGGTTTCTTCTATCTCTGCGGACCCCTGGGACCCACCAATAGCAGACCAGGAGAGATATTACCAGCTTCCTATTGCCAAGGACAGTGTCCACTTCCTCCACACACAAGAGGAGTTGGAGCACTGCAGACAAATGGTGTTGCAGGTACTACCATATGTATGTGTATTTGTGGGTGTGTGTGTCTGTGGATTTTTACTGTCCTATTAATCAACCTCACTTCCCTCCTGCCCGCCCCACACACGCACAGCCGGGCACACGGGTGGGCATGGACATGGAATGGCGGGCAGGTTTTGGTTCCGTTCCTCGCCAGCGCGTGGCTCTCATCCAGCTGGCAGTGCCAGAGCAGGTGTTCCTGCTGGACCTGTGTGAGGCCGAGTTTGCCAAGCACGACCGCACGGTCGAGTTCATCAGAACACTCTTCTCAGACCCAAAAATCCTTAAACTAGGTGAGAACAGTAGATTTACATTCCAGAGAACACATCTCTTGCTCTTAACCCTGTCCCCAGCCTGGAGTGTCTCACTGGGTCTATCTCTCTGTCTGTCTGTCTGTCTGTCTGTCTTTCCAGGCTATGGCATGTCAGGTGACCTGAAGAGCTTATTAGCCACTTGGCCACAGTTCTCCGAGCAGCCTCTGGCAGTGGACGGGGTGCTGGACTTGCTCAGTGTACACCAGCAGGTACAGTCCTGTTCAGTACAGTCCTGGGGCAGCCTTTGCTGATGGGTGTGTGGATGTTTCATAGTCCATGTCAAAGGAGGAGAACATTTGCGGGATTCGCTTTTTATTTTTGTTTCAATCTGTTTGACAAATGAAATAAGAATTTACTTTTCAGCACTCCCCTGTTGAGTTTCCTTCTTTGTGAAGCTTTTATTTTAAGGAGGTTGCTATAGCCAGGCCCTTGGGAATTATAAATCGAGTGCGTAAAACGGATCCTTTCTAATGACAAACTTTACGTCTACATTTCTCTAGTTCTGTCGTTTGCTGATTGGTGGGCTGTGTTGCCGTAGCGATATCCTCTTTGGTTCGCTCCGCAGATGCAGCGGAATTGCCGGGGGCGTCCGCGCAGCGGGCCGCGGGCGGTGGAGGTGGGCGAGGGCCACGCGGAGAAGGGCCTGAGCCTGCTGGTGCAGCAGGTCCTGGGGAAGCCGCTGGACAAGATGGAGCAGCTGTCCAACTGGGAGAGGAGGCCGCTGCGGAACAGCCAGCTGCGCTACGCCGGTGCGCCTCCGCCCTCGAGCCCTGTGAACGCCTCCTACGCCTACACTGCGCCTCCCACTGCAGCCCAAACAAACAGAGCAGCCGCGGCGTAGCGCACAGGAGCAGAAGCACTGCGCAGTTAAATGCCAATTATATCACATGCTGGGGCATGAGCATTTCTGTCTGATAATCTTCAGCAGAGGTGAAGGGAACAGCAGAAGGGAAACGTCGGCTGACTCTCTTTGAAGCGGGTGTTTTAGAACGCGTACGGCGTTTCGAATGTCTCTGAACAGCGCTAGCTGGCTGTGGCGTTAAGCCCCAAAGCCGCCCGTGCTCACACGTAGCCTCTGATGTCAGAGACTGCAAACCGGTGAGAGCATTATCTCCCCAATCTCTTTCACAAAAGGAACTTTTCATTGAAAGACAAAAGGCTCCCCGCTGGCCTGTCTCTGCAGGGAACATTGTAGAATGCGGGTTGAGTGAGTTGTCATTCCAATTCAAGTGAAGCAGTGCATATTTCATGGGCCTTCACACAAATGTGTTATGAATGGTCATTTTAAAAAAGGCACTTACATAGTAATCTATATACCGGTAAGTTTTTTTTTTGTGTGCTGTGTAATGTGACCTACATATTCAGATTCTGTTATATTCAGCCTGTTAGCTGCTAGTCCAAAATTCAGCCTACATGAGCAGTTTGACCAAGGAGCATAATAAACCTATAGCAAACTTTACGCAGATACCCCACAGGCACTGGAGGACCCAGAGGAAACACTATGACTATTCAGTGTAGCAGGTAGTACCTCATTAAATTAAGCCGTATCCATCTCTACGACACATTAACAGAATGTGATACCAGACGATGTATGCACAACTACACTGAGAGCCAGTGCATTATCCGGCTATGCCACCTGAGAGCGCCACTTATATAAATAACGTATACATCTGTGTGAAGCCTGGGGGAAGAGCAGGTTAGGGTGGATGTTTCAGTGCAGCTCCTCTCTCTCTCCCTCCTCCA
This sequence comes from Anguilla anguilla, assembly GCF_013347855.1. Taxonomy (NCBI): domain Eukaryota; kingdom Metazoa; phylum Chordata; class Actinopteri; order Anguilliformes; family Anguillidae; genus Anguilla; species Anguilla anguilla. Next base: position 18,789,195 of record NC_049214.1, on the reverse strand, counting down.
GCCGTCGATGCGTACTGCCTGCTGGAGGTCTACCTCACCCTCTCCCTGGACCCGGCGCGCTTTCACCTCCCGGCAGACCTCCGCAGCGTGCCGTCGGGCCAGACGGCCCGCAGCAAGGAGGAGAAGAGGGCCAGGAAGGAGAGAGAGAAGGGGAAAGGGAAGCAGGCCAGGTGCCGAGGGGTCAGTGGATACAGTCTTTCAGAAGAACATCAAGCGCATTTTTATTCCTCTTAAATGTCATTAATGGGGGAAATCTGAAACATTCCAAGCGTTTGTGTGGCTGAGAGTCCTGTCTGTGGGTCTGTACACTCTAAAATCCTCTCTGCCCCCTCAGGCAAGGATTTAGCGTTTGTGAGCCGCTTGCTTGCTGTTCTTATTCTGGACATGATTCATTCACAAATATTTTCAAAATAAATGCCTGAACAATGGGCTTTGATCCCCTTGTTGCTCCTTGCTGAATGAATGCTTAGGACTAGGGCCACTGATTACAGTTGAGAGGGTGCATTCAGTTGTCAGAGTTACCCTGAAAAGTAATGTATTGTACATGCAGATTAGGTTTTTTTTCCAAAGTAAATGGATTGAAGCTGAAGGTGGAAACCTTTCATTGTACAGGTGGCGTAATACAGTGAGCACAATTCAAGATGTTTTATAAAAATAATCTCCGGATTTCCAGTTGTTCCACAGATAATATTAGGGTAATACATAAATATGCCGGTAGGTAGGTGCCCAGTCACAGTGGAAATGTATATGAAAAAGAAGAGGCTACCACACAACTGTGGCTCCTCATGTACATGGGCCCATATGTGGAAATGCTGCCTGGTTGCCTGTAATTATGACCAGCGTGGCTGCAGAAGGGCAATTCAGCGACTTTTGAAAGAGGGGTCATTTTTTGGACACGTGGTGCTTCAGCAAAAAAGGCGGCCCTACTTTCTCGTGTTTTCAGAGCACCAGTGTCTGGGATGCTTGTTTATGGGATGTCCTGTAACAATGCTGGGGACTGCATTAACTTCCACCAGCCTAGCTTGTGTAGCTTCATTTTCTTGTGGAAGAGTGCTGTTGTTTTTCTTGCAGAATTCCAGATGCTAGCAGACTTCATGCCACGATACAAGCAGGCATGCATGGTGTCACATCACCCTATTAAGTGATTTCATATTGCTGTTTCCAATTTGTTTTCAGTAGGTCTGTAGGGCCATAAAATTGACAGAAAATGCTACATTTCTGGATATTTAACATATGCTCAATATTGCACAGGCAATGGTAATCCATCCTCGATAGTTATTCATGACCCACGTAATGCTTGTCATCTGATGACTGCTTGTAGTGAAACCATATTCAGGTGTGTTGTAGGACGTATGCCAATGTATCACGGTATCTTAGGAATGGCAATGTTGTGAGTTTAATGCTCAACGCCTATCTGTATAAATATGTCCTTTCTTCTTCTTGGGAGGTGTGAGCTGCCATATGCTTGTCCTCGAGTGGAGCCTCGCCCCGGCTACGTTTGTTATTGTTAGCGGTAGCGAAAATGAGTGTGTTTATTCACCTGGTGAGCGGTTACAGTGAGCCTCGTGATTTTTTGGTGAATGGCAGCTGAAGACTGTTCCCTGCGCCAGGTGCCCTCAGACGGCCCCGGGGGCGCGGGGCGCGTCCAGCTGGGCGCGGCTCGCCTGGGCGCGCCCCTGAAGCCGCAGCAGCTGCGCGTGGTGTGCGACAACATGCTCCAGGGCCTGGGCCGCTTCCTGCGCTGCCTCGGCGTGGACGTGCTGATGCTGGAGAACGGCGACGACCACAGCCGCGCCGCCAAAGTGAGCGCGCTCCGCGAGCCTCCGAACCCCTGACCCCTGAACCCCGAACCCCACGGCTCGTCCGTTCATCCACTCTGGGCCCAACGGCTGAACATCTTTCCCTGCCACCCGTCCCTTATTCACCCCAGACCTAAAATGAAGTGCTGGGGCCCAGAGCCTGGATAGCATTCACACAGAGAAATAAACACATGCAGTATGCGCTCTGCAGAGGAGGGAGACCACAGCTTCTCTCTGCTTTTTTTCAGCTGGCCCGGGAGGAGGGCCGAGTCATTCTCACTTCTGGCCAGCCGTACCAGACAGTAAGTGTGTGTGTGTGTGTGGTCAGGCTATGTCTCTGTGTGTGTGTGTGCATGCCTGTGTGTGTGTAGTTGGGCTGTGTGTGTGTGTGTGTGTCTGTGTGTGTGTGTGGTCAGGCTGTGTGTGCGTATATGTATGTGTGTGTGCATGCCTGCTTGTGTGTGTGTATGTGTGTGTGGTCAGGCTGCGTGTGCGTGCCTGCATGTGTGTGTGTGTGTGTGTGTCTCTGTCTCTGTGTGTGGTCGGGCTGTGTGCGTGTGTGTGCGTGTGTGTGTGTGTGTGTGTGTGTGTGTGTCTCTCTCTGTGTGTAGTTGGGCTGTGTGTCTGTGTGTGTGGTCAGGCTGTGTGTGTGTGTGGTCAGGCTGTGTGTGTGTGTGTGTGTGTGTGTGTGTGGTAAGGCTGTCTGTGTGTGTGTGTGTGTGTGCGCATGCCTGCATGTGTGTGTGTGGTCAGGCTGTGTGTGTGTGTGTGTGTGTGTGTGTGGTCAGGCTGTGTGTGTGTGTGTGTGTGTGTGTGTGTGTGTCTGTGTGTGTGGTCAGGCTGTGTGTGTGTGTGTGTGTGTGTGGTCAGCCCTGTGATGGCCAGTGTTGGCAGGCTGGCCCTGGTGACGGCGCGTCTGCTCTGTGTGTTTCCAGCTGAAGTCTCAGGTGGGCGAGGGCCGCTGCCTGGCGCTGGACTGTACTGAGCGCGCCCGGGACCAGACGGCCCGGGTCCTGCGCCACTTCAACGTCCAGCTCACCCCCGACGACATCTTCAGCCGCTGCCAGGTGAGTTCCAGTCCCCTTCACCACTTTCTCCTTCAGAGGAACACTCCCCCGCAGACTTCTGAAGAGACTCATTCCATCCCAGCACACAAAGACTGCATCGAATCGCTCTTATTGGAACATGATGTCCTCTGTTCACATCTTCAAAATAGGGCCCAGGAGCAGCTGGGAAGGAAGTGCTGGGAGAGGGGGCATATTGGAAATACATTTCTCCTGAATCACATGATTGAAGTGCCATTGTGCCATTCGCTGGAACAATGGGATCCTTACTGTCGAGCGTAAACAGGAGGGAGAGGCTGCTGGGAATTGAGGGAGATCGCACACAATCAGATCTTCTCTCTAACACCTCGCTTCCTTTAGCCCGGGTCCAGCTGGCCCGCCTCTGGCCTGCGTTCCGCTCGCTCATCAGGTGCACCTGAGCGGAGCCGCAGGCCCTGCAGGCCCACAGCCAGCTCGGAAGTGAGACGTGAACTCGTGACGGGTCACGTGGCAGGGAATTGTAACGAGCGTGTGATAATTCCATTGCGCGTCTCTCCGTTTCAAAACGTTGACCCTCACACCTTTTTTTTGTATTTCTAATACTGTACTTCTAATCCCAGCATTCTGCTTCTGCTCGCTGGCTACGCGCGTTTCACGTGTGACATGGGAACCTTCAGCTCATTAAAGGATTTACTCACAGCGTATTAATTAGAGATAAGCAGTTGAAACCTGTTCCCCGCCCACATAATTGAAAACCGCCCTTTCTTGTGTTATTCTGCACTTACAGAAGGTTTAAACTGTGTGATTACATGCCTTCAGTTATTCCTCTGGAAATACTGAGCAAGCGCGTAGCTGGAAATAATAAGAGGGCTGCTAGCTTCCTATGTAGCCAATTAGTGTCTTATTTATAACAGCTGCCTAGAATTGCCCCTCTTTACGGAGGGGAGTCCCTCTTTAACAGCACAGCCAGCACCATAATTTGACATTTGTGTTTTTAACAGCACTGGAATCGACATACACTATTTAATTGAACATTTCGAGAATATATGTTACTGGTATACTAATATATACTAGCTGCTGGTATTTAAATGTTAATCCAAGATGCATAGGTTCCAGGTTCCTCAAGGAAGGACGGTCTTGGACCAGAAGTGAAATGGAAATGGCGGTGACTGAAATGAATGAATTCATTACCTATCTGTGACCATTGGCCGGTGGTGGGCTGTTTAGCTGCGCGTAGTTAATGAAAACAATAGGCCTGGGCCTTCATTCATGGTGTCATGCTGCTGTGGTCTATATTCACAGGGAGGGGGCGGGAGTAAAGGACAGAGACACCAGTGAAGGTGAGGGTGAGAACAGGAATGCAAGGTGGAGGGGGGGGGGGTGTATGAGCTGCCCAGAGCTCAATTGTCAAAAGCCCACCCAGGCGAAGTTAACCCTTTTGTTGTCGGATTGTAAAGTCCTTTGATTATCAGGGGATGGGTGGCTTGACCAGTCTGCCCCCCCCCCCCCCTTGCACCCCCCTTTTAAAGCACTCACACAGGGAGACAGTGTGGCATTCCTGAACCCCCGTCCCCCGGCCCCCTGTGTGGCCCATTGATAGACATCGACAATCATTAACCCTTCAGATGCTAACTATCCATCCTGGCAAAGTCTATGCGTCTTTTCATTCATCTCTTTATCAGACTGTATTTCCTGATTTTATTGTGTGGTTGTGTGTGCAAGATATTGCCGTGCTTGTATTTATTCTACTAAAACATTGGCAGTCCAAGACCATCCTACTTTATAAGTCCCCAAAGGGATAATCTTGGGGTGATCCTAAAAAAATGAATGAATCTTAACAGAAAAGAAAAGCTAATGCAGAAATTAGTTTAGATCTCTTAGGTCTCTGTGAATCTGATGGAGTGACTCCTCGGACGGCTTTCTGTGCATGTAATGCAACTATATTCCTTAGTTTACCTTCCAAGAGCCTTTAGTCTTTTCCAGAAGACTATAAAGCATTCACATTTTTTAACCGCACTTATGTGGGGCTGGTTGGTGTGGAATGAAGTCTATGGCTGTTTCACACAGTGTGGCTTTTATTGGAGGGAGACAGGAAAAAGGGCTCAGAGTGTCACTTAAACCAAAGCCGGCTCACCACATCGGGTGAGAGAAGAAGGGGAAGAAGAGGCGAACGACAGGAACCGCATCGGTGTGAGAGGGGGAGGAGGGAAGGGAGAGTGTGAGGACAGGATGGATATAAAGGAAAGAGGGGAAGCACTCAGCTTTGATCTACAAAGGGGGCTACCAGCTAAAAAAAAAGAAAAAAGAATCTGAAAGGATGAGAGACCAGTTTGAGGTTACACTTCAGTGAGGGTGTGTGTGTGTGTGTGTGTGTGTATGTGTCTGTGTGTGAGTGTGTGTGTCTGAGAGAAAGAGAGAGAAAATGAGAGAATGATCATGAGAGCACTGCAATTTGGGTAAGCTGTAAACCGACTGTAAGAGTGCTACTGTATAAAACTTGGATAGCTTTTAAAACTTCAGTCAGTGTTTCATTTGAAGTAAAAAAATAAATAAAAAATTGGCAACAAAGAATGGCAGCGTTCCCCACTGTCACCGCTCTCCGTTTCTGGGAGACAGGGGCTGAGAGGGAGGAGGCGATGGGGCAGACATTCCTCAGACACGACCAAAGCATTCCAAGGGAAACAATCCCAAAAATGTCCCACTGTGTGTGGCGGGAGGCTCCGGCCCCGGCGTTTACGCGGCGGCGGGGGCGAGCGGGGCCTGGCGGGCGGGCGGGCCCCGGAGGAGCGGGCCCCGAGCGCCCGTGGAGCGGGTCCGAGCGGCCGGGGCCCAGTGATATACGAGCGTGTGCGCTCAGGTTCAGCCATTTCAAATGAAGCTCAGATGCATTGTTTGCTCGGTGAGGAAACGTGCGGCTGGGAGACTTATTTATTATTGTTTTTCTTGTGGTAACCCGAGGTCATGCGCCACATTTGACTCGTTTCCCACCGGTGTCTCCCAGCGCGGGTGAGTAATGCCTCATGCGCAGCAGGCCCTCGCTATAATCCCCAGCATTAGCACTGGTCACAAACGGCTAGCTGTAAATACTGTGAAATTTGGTGGGAAGGTTTTTTAAAAAATTTGACATGGTTTCAGCATTGTGAAGGGCAGTCTGAGAAGTGTCATATTTCATGTTATTTTTCTCTCCCTCAGATTTTGGAATCGTAGCATTACTCTGGGTTGTATGAAGCTTAGCTGATGAGGAACAGGCTGTATTTGTGTCTCTCTTTAGAGTGTGCACTGCCACATGCTTTGGGGCCTTCCTTATCGAACCCGACTCATTTCAGACTGCAGGGTTTCTGATGAGGAAAAGGCCATGTTGCGTGTTTGTGTCTTTTTACGGTGTGGGCTGACTACAGACTGTGGGTTCCATGCTTGAGGACACTTCATTAAATAACCTGGTTCGTTTCAGAGAGTTAATAAACTGCCCTGGCTTCCTGTAACATCCCCCCCCCCTCCTTGCACAATCCCACCTCCCACCCCCCTGGGCGCTCCCACTCTGATTCCGATTAGCTGTGGTGAGGAATCCGGAGCGGCCAGGAGCAGGAATGTCCTGTTTGTCTTGCTCTGTTGTTTGTGCGCTGTGCGGCGTGTTTTGATTGGCTGGCTGGGATCGGTGTGTGTGAGCCGGTGAGACTGCGAGGGCAGTTTTGATGGTGCTGTTTGATGTGGCCCATTGTCTAGAGGCCAAGCTGCTTCCTGCCTCTGCTCCCTGACAGCCAGGGAGAGTGAGAGAGACACCCTCAATGGAGCTTTTCCTCCAAACACCAATACAATGAGCCAGTGCGCAATTTCCCCTGCGGGCCCCCCCATACCTACCCCCCGGCTGTCCGTTTCTCTCCAACCCCCCCCCCCCCCCCTTCTCCCGCTCTCCTCTCTCTCTCTCTCTCGCTCTCGCTGTCTCCTTATCTCTACCTCTCTCACTCCCACGCTCTCCCCCTCTCTCTCACTCACTCCCTCTCTCTCTCTCTCTCTCTCTCCCCCTCTCCCTCCCTCTCTATTTTTGTCTTTTGACCCCTGTCATGTGTTGTACTGACCGATGCATGATGCACTCAGGCCAAAGCGATGGAGCCGCCTGTGGCCTTTGTTTCCTCCTTCACCCCTGCTCGTCTTTCACAGTGTTTTATGTGGTCTCATGTAGTCTGCAGAGCTGTGAAGGCCGCAAAAAGAGCTGAGAGAGTGAGAGCTCTTCCTTTTTCCCAAACTGGTTTACGGATTTGACGGAACATTCCAGCAGTGTGGTGATGTCATGAGAACAGGCCCCAGGCAGACAGGGCTGTTTATGTTCTTCAGAGTAGGAACTGCTCGGGGGGGATTAGGAGGGGGGGGGGGGTATGTGGTGTGTGTGAAGGGTCTACAGCTCTCTGCACAGGCCAAGAGAAAGAGAGAAGGAGCCATGGGGCACCCTGACACTGAGACAAAAGCACTGAAATCTAGCGTGTATGAGGCAGTGCTAATGAAGCAGATAAAGTGCCTCAGAGGTCACTGTGCAGTCCAGTCCCAGGCTATGGCAAAAATGTAAAGGCTTCTGTTTTAGTGCAAGCCTTAGCTGCTCATTTACTGTATGTACTAAGGTAATTTTGGGCAATGACTGTTGTCTCATGAATTTCCTGCAGCCTATAACCTTCCCTTTCTGTGAGGGGGTTGGGAGTTCAAGCTCTCACACAAATGCACGCACGCATTCTTTCTCTTTTATTTTTGGAATGTGTTGCAGGCATTGTGATGCAACGCACAGGCACTTTCCTTAAGGGGTACAGGGTGTGACCGCACCTCGAGGAAGAGGAGGAGTTATTGAGGAAAGAAAAGGTTTGGGAGAGGAAAAGCTGCCAGATCTTGTTGGCTTTTCATTTTGAATGTGTGCTTCAGATATGTGTGGTTTGGTGGCAGTGTAGTGCATGGTTGGGGAACTGGGATGCAGGTTCAGTTCCCAGGTAGGACACTGCTGTTGTACCCTTTAGGAAGGTAATTACCCTGAATTGCTTCTGTATCTACGTGCGTAAATGTTCACCATGTAACCTTGAGCTCTTCTGCTTTCTTTTCTCATAGTTCTTTTAGTGATGGTATCCACTGTGAGTAAGATGTCGTTTATCCTGAGTTATACTAATATGATAAACGAGCTTGACAAATGGGCGATCTGTCTCATTGGACGTCATCGCCGTGCTGAGCTAGCAGCCTGAGGGAACTCTCACATGCTCTGTGGACAGTGATTGACAGCTTAATTTGCACTGTCTGGCTGAGGTGCCACTGAAATCCTATCACACAGCAGCGAATCCTGAGGCACTCAGCCAAGGTGGTCCAGAGATGGTGCTAAAATGGCCCATGTAATTCCATACCTGCTGATAAGCACTTCCGCCCCCCGAGATTAATGTGTACTGAGGTCCACTGCTGTTGGGTAAAAATAAAAGGCTGTACATGGTGGTGCCTACATAGGAAAATGCCTTTTTTTTTGGTGAAAAGGGGGATAAAAATGGGAGCTTTTATTCCATGGGAGCAGATATTACATCGTCGCTCTGGATGAGAGCGTCTGCCAAATGTCTGTAATGTAATGTAACGTGACTTTTACTCAAATTCTGGTGGAGACTAGAAAGCAAACTGTGCTAATGGGTCACATCTTTATGTGCATATGGTTGTGCTGTGAAAGGACAGGTCTGAAGATGCGGTCCTGGGTTTTTTTGGGTATGTGGTGCATCATTTCCCTCAAACGCCTGGTCCATCCAGCACTAAGGAGTATGAGCTTTGCAGAACTATACATCTGGATTATGATTCTGCCCCCATAACAGCAAACATGATTTGAGGGAAAGAAAGAAAGAGAGAAAGAAAGAGAAAGGGGGGGGGGGGTGAGTGTTACTGTTCCTGGTAACATGAGATGCCAGTGTCCTGACCGCTTTTCAGATATAAAATTTCGTACTTCTCTTTGATTTAGAGCACATTTACAATAAGGGAATGCCAGTGGCGCTTGCACACTTGCAGCTGTCTGGAGACTTGTGGAAAGGGAGCAGGAAGTGCTGAATGAGGGGTCCACAGAGGGATTGCTTGGGCATTTATTAGGCATTGGCCTTGGACCTTTGCATTTACACATCATTGGCATTTATGGGAATTTAATTTGAATTACCACAGTACTTTACTGGAGAGATTTCTGAATTGAAATGGCATTGGAATAAGACCCAGTGTAGTGTTTGGCCGTGCACAAACTCGATGGAGTATATGACTGTGCTGAGTGACCAAGGGCGGTGTGCAAAGTTTGAATGACCACATTCTCTTCAGATGGTAAGATGAGAAAGCTCAGGGGTCGATATATAAATATAAAAATAACATTGGGTCGAATTGCTTTGGAATACAGCTTGTTTCATTCATGGGAGCTAAGATATAATTTCAATAACTTGGCCTAATTTTGATATCCATACTTTTAATGGCAGGCCTATTTTGCACGTTTGAATTAATGACTTGTAGACAGTGCTTTGTATTTTGTGGGTAACTTGGAATTTTAGTATGTTGAAATCGTATTTTCCTTCAGATCAAGATATACAAGAACTGGAGACAGCTTCCTCTATCCGGTTCCATGGATTGCTGCTCATTGACGCATGAAGCCAGTTCATGGAGGCTGCCATGTTTGACAGTGTGCCTTAAGGCACCAGGGCATGTGCACTGGGTACCTGACCGGTAAAACGGTAAACACAGAGCAGTGACGTGAGCCGTGGGGGCGAGCGCTGAGAATTGACGTCCAGAGCTTCCAAGAAGCTACCTAGCTACAGGATTCTAATGCAGAAAACAAGTGACTCATTGTGACAAGGGCATCTATAATGTCTGCATGTTTTTTTCTAATACACGGATCTGATTGGAAATGGCTCAACTTACCGCTTGTTGCGGAGTGGTGATCTGTGGGGAGCAACGGAACTGGAAATGCCCTGGAAAGAAATACGCTAGGAAGGCTCATACACAGCAGTGGGGCCCAGTGCAGTTTGTAACTGTAACTGTTCGTAGAGGCCCCAGTGATGTGTAGCTATATGTAGAGGCCCAACCCAAGCTGCCTATTTTGAAAATGTCTGGACAGAAATAAATGTTAAGAGCAACGTTACCATAGCTGGCAGACAGTTTGATCTTTGGTTACGTGGCTCCAGTCTTGGATGAAAAGACCTTCTTGGGTTTTATTCTTTGACCTCTGTGTACTCTCCTGGCTCTGCTGACTGTTGCCATGTTTGGGAGTGAGAACTCCCCATTAATATACCTTTCATAGAATGTGAGCTAGGCTATATTAGTACTACCTGTTTTCAAGAGTTCTTAAAATCAACATGGAAATGCAAAAGCTGCAATTAAGGCATGCTTTAGTAAATTAGATGGGATACTAAATTCACCTCATTTACAAAATCTCCACCCTGGTTTAACACATTCATCTCAGATATACATATGCATGACCAGAACTGGTAGCTGTGTATCACACTGAAAGTCAGAGTGACATAACTCACATTCCCATAACTTACATTTGAAAAGTGATTTTGACCCATTTCGTCCATTAGTGAAACAGATGTGGAGGTTTCTGCCTTTTAGTGACTTTTGTGTTCAAAAAGCAGCCGCAGTCTTTTAGTAAGTCTGCTGTAGTGTGTAACTTTGCTTAGAGACCCTGTCTCTACTGTTTGTATTTGAATGTGACTCTAGTGCCCTGGAGACTTATCTGTGTCTGTGCAGTATGAGAGTCAACTACTGCACAGCATACTGCTGTGTGTGTGTGTGTGTGTGTGTGTGTGTGTGCAGTGTGTGCATATACCATGTGTGTGCATGTGATTGAGTGAGTGTGTGTGCACACATGAGTGTGTGATTGTATGTGTACAAGTGAGTATGTGCATACAGAGTGTGTGCACTTGAATGTTTGTATGTGAGTGTGTGACTGCGTGTGTGCATGTGCATATATATAGTTTGTGTGCACGTGAATGAGTGCGCGTGTTTGAGTGTGTGTGTGTGTGCACACGTGAGTGTGTGCCTGGGTGTGTGAGTATGTATGTGCATATACAGAGTCTGTGTACGTGAATGAGTGTGTGTGTGTGTGTGTGTGTGTGTGTGTGTGCATGCATATGAGTGTGTGTGTGCATATACAGAGTCTGTGCACGTGAATGAGTGTGTGTGTATGTGTGTGTGTGCGTATGAGTGTGTGCGTGCATATACAGAGTGTGCACGTGAATGAGTGTGTGTGTGTGTGTGTGTGCGTGTGAGTGTGTGCATGCATATACAGAGTGTGCACGTGAATGAGTATGTGCACGCAGTGTTTGGCTGTGCTGGTCTTGGGAATGGAGGTCAGTTGAGCCTGGCAGTACTTCCTCTAGCCTGCGTGATGCTATCAGGGTCGAGAGTCTGTTTGTTTTGGGAGTGTTGGGCAGTCAGGGGTGGGAAGGGTGGAACAAGACACCCCCATGGGACACTTTTGGGGGGTGACAACAGAGGTACTGGGATAGAGAGGTCAGAAGTTTGGCTTGGGAAAGGCCTGGGAGAGCCCGAACCAGAGAAAGACATGGGATAAAAATGGAATGGAAAAATAGCTGAGTTTAAAAAATAAAAGATGTGCACTTTCGTCTTTTCCGAAAGCCATTTTTCTCACAGGAACTGCGGGCCAGTTCTTTAACTCTTGCGGACGACGAGTCTAGTCGGCACACCTGGGATCTTCGGCACACCTGCGCGCGAGCGTCTGGGGGGAAGGTGTGGCACTGACACTGCGAGCAGAGGTCTGTCCTGGCTCCGTTTTCAGCCTCAGAGTCCGCACCTGTACCTGGAGCAGGTAGCCACCTGCTACCTGAGCAGCCTTTAATGAGAGGCTCTAGCGCTGTCCCGCGTGTGAACGCTACTCTGGAGCCCCAGCTCTTGCTTTCGGGGGGGATGGACAGCACCTGGTCCTCTGCTGCTGTGTTATACTGGCCGGGCGGCTGATTGGCAGCATTCTAATTCAGACTGAAGCTGCGTCAATGCGAAGAATGCGTGGCGTCCCTGTAGCCTACCTGTCTTTCTGGAAAAGTCCCCCTGGAGAAATCCCCCTCTTTTTCTTCCCTCTGTCCCTTCTCATTCTTTCTATTTTTGTGAACTTGCGGTTGGTTCCCACAGTGCAGTTCCCATGGTTATCAGTGCTTAGATAGAAAGGGGGGGGTAGGTGAAGACAGGGGGTTGATGGAGAAAGGGAGAGACAGCACTGCACTGTGAGATAGCGGGCTGGTCTCTAGCAGTGGGGGGGGGTGGGGGGGGGGGAGTGGGGGGGCTCAGCTCCCATGATTATCGGCGCTGCGCTGCACTGCGAGATGGGGGGGGGGGGCTGTGAGATAGCAGGCTGGGGTTGGGGGGGGGAGGGGGGCGGCAGCGAAGGGGCACTGAAAGAGGGACAGATTCAGTTCCCACACTTATAATTACTGTGTCACAGGAGACTGAAAGGGACTGCCTCTGGCCCTGGGGAATTCACTGGGGCCGGCTGTGGGAGTATAGGGGTCTGTGACACAGGAACTCTCCCAGCCCTTTCTATTGGCGTTACCTCATTGCTTTCACACCAGAGGTGACCCCCCCCCCCCCCACTCCCCCCAACCCCAATTCCTCCACCCCCTCCTCCTGCCCCCATCCTTCTCTCTCCTTGTGCTTTTGTTCACCATCTTGTCTTGCTTCCTTTTTAAGCCCCTGTTCTCCCTCTCATTCCTCTCCCCTCCGCTGCCTGCCTGCCACCTCAGGCCCCGTCTCTGTCTCCTGTTGTTGACACCAGAGCTCTGAGAACGCTTTGAAGTTCCTCCCGGTCCCCTACAAAGGCTTCACTCTGCATCATTAACTTAACCCCCTGCTCCCACCTTCCCTTTAATTTAGCTTTATCTCCAGTCTCATGCACATTACCCCCCCCCCCCCCCCCAGAGATTCAATCCACCTGACAGAAAACCACCTTCCCTTTAATTTAGCTTTATCTCTCAGTCTCATGCACATTACCCCCCCCCCCCCCCAGAGATTCAATCCACCTGACAGAAAACCACCTTCCCTTTAATTTAGTTTTATCTCTCAGTCTCATGCACATTACCCCCCCCCCCCCCCCCAGAGATTCAATCCACCTGACAGAAAACCACCTTCCCTTTAATTTAGTTTTATCTCTCAGTCTCATGCACATTACCCCCCCCCCTCCCCTGAGAATCAATCCACCTGACAGAAAACCATCTTACCTTTAATTTTGCTTTATCTCTCAGTTTCATGCCCACATCCCCCCTCCCCAGAGAATCAATCCACCTGATAGAAAATCTGGCAAAAACCTGGTGACTTGCTCAGTGGTAGCTTAAATTATTTTTATTTGAAAGTCTTTGACAATGACCTGCACCCTTATCACTGGTTATTGTGTGGGTAACATTTTTTTTTAAGTATGTGTATCGTGCAAAGAAGATAAACTCATGTAGTGCTTTTAGTATTTATCCGGTACTCCTGTACATGTTTGCTGTGGCAGGACCTCAGTTAATGCCTAGTGTCAGGGGCCTGTATGTTGAAAACAGCTACTTATGCTTGATTTATGTGCGCTTGAGGGCAAAGCCGCCCTGCTGCACTGTCTAACACGCTGCTGGCCTGTCAGAATTCTGAATAAACTCCTCCAGCTCTCCTCAGGTAGCTGATCTGCTGCTAAGGTCAGCGCAAACACAGCTCTAGATTTATTTTTGGGGAGGGAACAGTCAGGAGTGATGCCTTGAGTAATTAGTCCCATTCAGATGGTTTAGATGCTGTATGGAACTTGGGTTTTTTTTGCACCCTGCATTTTTTCAGCTCCTCAGCAGACGGCTCGGTCTGGAGGAGTTTGCGTTGCGCTCTCTCGCTGGCGTTATTTGGCAACCCGCTTTGGCTCCGTTGGGTTTTGTTACTTTGCAGTGTGACGTCCGGAGCTCCCTGAACACTCCCCCTCGCTGCGCACCCCGCTGGCTTGTGTTCCCGCTTAACAGCCCTCTCTCCAGGAGCAAATGTTCACTTTGCTCTCTCTCCCTCGCTGGCCAGGATGTGCTCCGTAGGTCAGTGTGTGGCCAAGCTGTCACCCCCCCCCCCTTCCCCCCGCTTTCCCACCACTCTCTCATAGTTGCCAGGGAAACCCACCCCTGCTGCCCCCATTTGAGGCCCCTCCCTGTGCTGCCAGCTCATGCCTTGCACAGCCGTACCTGAAGCCTGCTGAACTCTGCACTGATTTTCACACAGCCGTACCTGAAGCCTGCTGAATTCTGCACTGATTTTCACACAGCCGTACCTGAAGCCTGCTGAATTCTGCACTGATTTTCACACAGCCGTACCTGAAGCCTGCTGAATTCTGCACTGATTTTCACACAGCCGTACCTGAAGCCTGCTGAACTCTGCACTGATTTTCACACAGCCGTACCTGAAGCCTGCTGAACTCTGCACTGATTTTCACACAGCCGTACCTGAAGCCTGCTGAACTCTGCACTGATTTTCACACAGCTGTACCTGAAGCCTGCTGAACTCTGCACTGATTTTCACACAGCCGTACCTGAAGCCTGCTGAACTCTGCACTGATTTTCACACAGCTGTACCTGAAGCCTGCTGAATTCTGCACTGATTTTCACACAGCTGTACCTGAAGCCTGCTGAATTCTGCACTGATTTTCCCACAGCCGTACCTGAAGCCTGCTGAACTCTGCACTGATTTTCACACAGCCGTACCTGAAGCCTGCTGAACTCTGCACTCTGATTTTTTTGCCTGACCTTACGGCTCATTGCGGAAATTGGAGCTGCTCCTTGTGACTCGCTTCCCCCGCCATCTGATAAATAGCTGTCACGCTTGATGAGCAGGAGAGGAGACTGGAAGTCACTGTAGATCTCTAATCTGAACGGATGTGTTTTTATCTCATGCTACATATTTTGGCCTGGACTAATTGCGTGTCCTATAGCTAAAGCCACAATTTAGACTTTGAAACTGGAATCTCCTTGGTTAGCTGTATTTAAATTTTTAACACAGTACATTCAGCTTTATTATTTTTGTGGGAAAAACAAAGTTTTACTTTCAACACTGTGGCTGAAAACTAGTTGCAATGTGTTGTTGTTTTAATTTTTTGCCGGTGTGAAAAATGTGGATGGCTATATCTTTATATCTAGCTACCAAGCTGAATATATTCCAGCTATTTTGTTAGCTTAGCAATAGGTTTGTATTTAGCATTTTTGGCTGGACCCCAACAGCGGAGCCAGCCCTACAAACGCGAATGTCTGTGACTGACTGAGTGAGTGATGTGGTTACACCATTGGTCGGCCGAGTTATGAAGTTACACCATTGGTCGGCTGGATCACGTGTGTTAGGTCCAGCCATATACTAGGTTTTGACCTGGTCTTGTTAGTTAAAATTTCAGCAAAAATTTCTATGTTTTTTTTTTTTTTTCAAAATTCATTTAATTTTTTTGAGCTAAAATTGTAAATAAGACATTTCAAGGGAAGGGAGACTATCATGGGAACCGCACACTGAGTGGGTGGGTGGCTGATGTGGGGTAACTAGCCCAGGTGAGGATGTGGTGTGAGAAAGCGTGCGGTGGCAAGCGGGGCCGGAGAGCAGAGGAGGCGAGTCTGGACGGGGAGCGGGGCGTTCACCCGGGCCCCGGCACCTGCAGCCGGCTCCTCTCCCACGCGCCTCGCCCCGTTTGGCCTGCCAGCACCCCTCCCCCGCGCCCGCTCCGTCCCACATCTTTCCCAGGGAGAGGCTCCTTCTGCACCGACTGTCAATATTTACAGTTGGGATGAATCATGAAGCATTACAATAACATTCCGCAGATACTTGTGCGTGCTTGTGAGAATAGGTGTGAAATATGCAGCATTGCTCAACATGGCCTGGGTCCGCTCCCATGACCAGGTGCCAGAATGGTATGACTGGCAGGGACCGTCATCACTCCTGTGAGGGGGGCGGGGGGGGCGTGTAGAGCAGCTTCAGACGGGCAGCGGCGGAGGTTTAACAGGCCACTGTGTGTCACATCTGACACCTCCAGCCCAGCATGGTCTCACTTTCACGCATTTATGCAGCTTTTCCAGGTCAGACGAACCAGAAAAAAACCTTGACGCAGGAGGTTCTCAGGTTCACAGCATCATCCCACCGTTGCCTGGTCTTAAAACTGCACTGTTGGCTTGAGACATTTATGAAAAGCACTTTGACTGTTGGGGTAGGGCTGTGGGTTAGTGCTGAGACACAGCGTGTGCTCTGTCTGACAGAGGGAACCCTCCTTCAGGTGCCTGTGTGCAGGAGCTCCACTGTCTCCCTGCTGTCACATTAGGCCAACGCAGGAGATTTATTGCCAGCAAGCCCTTGCACTCAGCTGCAGGATATTGCACACTTGGAGTCATGTGCAAATTGTGCTTTTAATTTATTTGTGTTGTCAAATGTCATGTATATGTGACAGAATTTGTGATCAAACAGTGTAACATCAAAAACATTGTATAATATTAATTCAAAGCAGGTGCAACACTAAATAATGTTTTTTTTAAAGGGGGAAAAAAATCGTATCAAGTTTCAACCTTAGGCCTTATAGCCTTAGGCTGACAGGCATGCCAATTAGACTCACACTGCATACGCCTGTCTTGCAAATTATTATTTTATTTTCTTCGGAATTATTGGCTTTTCTTCAACATTGTTATTGAAATATACTGGCTCAAATGTGGTGCCTCATACCTAAAAAGAAATGGGCTCTCACAGACCTTGTCTTTAACTTATTCAGTGATGTTTAAGAAAAGGCTTTAAAAAGATTTAAGATTGACCTACTTACTCAGGTCATAGGTAGGGTTGGGGGGGGGGGGGGGTTAGTGGATTGAGAGAGAGTGAATGTACTAACAAAATGCAATTGGAATACAGACACTGTAATCTCACTTATGTTGTTGTATCCAGTCTGTGATGGATATTGGGAAAAAAAGGTATACTTTAGCAATTTAACCGAGCGAAACCTGTACATTCCCAGGGCACAATGCATTTCGCACTAAGCCCAGAAAATATCTTGTAAACAGTTGTTTTGAAGCTGGCTGGTCCATTTATGCTAACGCACACTAGACTTAAAGCTACACTGCTAACAATCCGCAAGTCAGACCTGGTCAAAACCAGCTAAAACTCCTCTGAAACAATGAAACCAAAATTATCTTTATTGCTGTCTAGTAAAAGCCCAATTCAGGCATGGCAACTTCAGACTAGCAATTTAGAAAGAAGGCCACAGACCAAGCATGGTCATGTGGTCACTTAGATAGGAGTCAATGGTGTCCTGTAACAGTCAAGAACATTTTAGATGAGCTAAACGGGGGCCTCTCAAAAAGATTTCTCGAAAGCTATCACATTAGTGTCATTTCTCATTAAGGTTGATTACTTAAGTTCATTCTTTATTTGATCTCACATTATTTTCATTGCATTGAGTGGCTTTATCCTACATGACTTGCTTAAAGTTATTTGCATCTGTGATTTCACTTCAATCACATTTGTTATAATGTGACAGTAATTATGTTATGGTAGCGTTTCTTTAGGTAGGGGCTATGTACCATTTTTTGAATATTTCATATACATTTACATGTGACCGCACACTTCATAGGCATACATTCTCCATAATAGAGGGTAATAGGTGCATGCAAAATGTGTTATTCACAGTCAAAAACGGTTAGAGCCCCTGCCCAATAATACTTCATATTAGCTATTACAATACCTTTATAGGATTAGTGACTTAATGCTATATAGCCTATGACATGAAGTTTTATGTATACTTACTGAAAATATTAATGCAGTACAATGACAGTGTAAATATTCAAGACTTGTTCACATTGGTTATAATGGCTGTACTCAATTAAATTTGAGAAAATTCTGTTTATAATGACTTATAACCACTTAAATCCTTTATAAGACAACATGGCATTCTGAGTAAAGTTTGGCCAAAATATTTAGTAATTTGTATGTGTTGTAATGGGCTTTGTGAGGTTTCTTTGGTTTGCCTTGAGTATTTGTGTGAGCACGGTGGGACACGGAGAGGGAGAGGCTGATTCCCACGCTGGCCCTGTCCATTCCTTACCTGACTCTGCCTCTGTTTGAATCAAATCACTTACGCTCCATTGGCTGGCTGCCGGACCATGTGACCCAGCCGTGGCACAGTCCCACCTCCTGTGTGCAGTCCAGGATTTTTCCCATGGGAGCGGCTTGAAGAGGAGGGCTGAGTCTGCGTGCGTGGGGAACGCTCGCTCTGCCTCTTCCCCTCCCCCACCCTCTCTGTTCTCTGACCCCTTCCTTCCCCCCTCTGCTCCATGCTGCTTTCTTTAAAATGACCTCAAATTCAAGCATGCATTCTTGGCATTGCAAGGAAAAACTGCCATCGGGTTTTTTCAGAGTTCCGGCTGTAGGTGAAAAATTGGGAGTGAGAATGCTGTGGTGTCAAGGGTGGTATTAAAGGGGAGAACAGAGGAAATAAAGGCATGGTGGATGTGTGTTAACCCACAAAATGGCTGCAGTTACTAATTCCCTTCCTTCACTACTGTGCATGCAGGAGCGAAAGCAAACTGATCTGGCTCACAGACAGTCCAGTGTTTGTTTTTGCAGGGTGAGATGTCACAAACTTTGCAAAAGGTGCACAGTCTTTTTGGTTTTGCTGCTTTTATTGATATGATCAACAGTTTTGTGTGGGTTTTATCAGTCCTGCTTTTTGCTGTGTGCTTTCTGTCACTGAACTGGAATATGAGACCTTCCCTGTCCTTATTCAGCCCTGAAATTCCAGATGTAGTGTGTGTGTGTGTGTGTGTGTGCGCACGCGCGCGCATTGGTGTGTTAGTCCGGGTGTGTGTGTGTGTGTGTGTGCGCACGCGCGCGCATTGGTGTGTTAGTCCGGGTGTGTGTGTGTGTGTGTACGTGTACGTGTGTGTGCGTGTGTGAGAGTGTGTGAGAGAGAGATTGGGGGGTGCAGCTTTGAGAAATCTAGTTGCAGGCCTCTACTTGCCCCTTGGTGTAAGACCTTTCAAGTAACAGTCCCTTTGTAATGCGGTCTTTTCTGTGCTTAAAATACCATGTCCCTATGTGTTCGGAAGAATAATGACTCAAGATAAACACATCGCAGAATGCTGTGTGAATTGGCACAGCACAGTGCATGTCGTACTCGCTGACAGTACGTGCATCGTTATGACTTCAGATGTTTCATTGTGAAATAACAAAGCATTTTCCTTTTTGTTGTATCTACAGAACAGTCTCAACCTGTTATTTGTAATATTTAAAGTTGTCGGAGTGAATTTGGAATAGACTGTATGGCTTCAATGCCCACACATTTACATATCAAGAGGACATAGCGTGACCCTGGGCATATAAAATATTCACAAATGAGTTCTCATGCCACTTTGCAATATTACTTTTGTGATCCAACATCTGAATTCCCATGTGGTCTTACCAACATAGTACAGTCTATTGGAAAGCT
The DNA here is from genome assembly GCF_013347855.1 of Anguilla anguilla. Lineage (NCBI taxonomy): Eukaryota > Metazoa > Chordata > Actinopteri > Anguilliformes > Anguillidae > Anguilla > Anguilla anguilla. The sequence continues at coordinate 18,769,927 of NC_049214.1, read as the reverse complement.
TCAGTAAAAACCCAACAAATTTTGTTTTACTAGTTATTCTACCTCTTACTTTAAATATTCTCCTCTGAAGTTGTCCAGAACTTGGGCATCCTATATCTGCAGGTGCAGGTTCTCAGGAAATTCAGTTTTATCAATTTCAATATCAAATACAGTGCACATTTCCCGGTGCCCGGGCCACCACGTCTGGCTTTTAGAGTGATAACACTGTTTGCAGAAAAGACACTACCTCAGTAAGTTGGTCACCATTCATGATTTTATAACTTTTGATGTCTTATGTAGTATGAGAGTTTTTAGGATTGTGTGAGTATGGGTTTAAAGTTTTTAGTTGTGTGTTCTCCTGACCCAGCAGATGGAGGTTTTCAGTGTTTTTTTTTTTTTTTACTGTTATACACTTAACAGCGAGGGGAACGGACTATGTCAAATCTTCTCATTGCAAACTTTTATGTAGTGCTTCTGTTAATTATCCATTCAGTGAGGATGATCACAGTGACAGTAATATTAATCACAATCATAATAAAGCTGATGCTCCCTGTGGATCAGTAGCAACAGGTTTGCTCCCAGGTGATGTGTCTTGGTTGATGGTTGCTCCTGTCGGAACATTCCTGTGTTGGGCGGGCTGCAGGTGCTTTGGCAGGGTGCAGTACTCACTGCGTGTGTGCGCTGCTGTTTTCTCAGGCCTGTAATGGGGATGAGTACATGAGGCTGCCCAGGGAGGACATGGCACAGATCCTGAGGGAAAGAGGTGAGTCACAGAACACCCTCACTTCTCACACGTTTGGTTTTATTCAGTGTTTGGCAGCGTGGGTTTCCCCGTTGCTACTCAACACAGTTTACATGTGATTCACGGTCTGGCATTCGGGCCGGAAGCGAGAGCATGCCTGCTCAGCCTACTTTGATGTATGCATTTTTGCTGGACGAGATTGCAGTTTTAATATTTGTTGACTTGTCAGTTATCAAGTATATGGCTAACTGTAAATCAAATAAAAACGTCACTCTGTCTCATAAACATGCGTGAGAATGATGCAGATTTGAGATGAAAGTTTGAGCTGTGGCACCGGGCTGCTGTGCCATGGCCTGCTGCTGTCCCACGGGCTCCCAGTGCCTGCACATTTGTGCGTAAGAATGTTTCCAGGAACACCGCATTCATCATTTTCTTTCTCATTTGCATTTGTTCCTGGCTGTTTCCTTTTGCTAATCACATGAACAGGGTGGCGCATAAAATGTACAGTCTGTGTTCGTCATCTCACAGAGCCGGGATATGCACAAAAACATAGGTCTGCACATCTGTTTGTCGGAACATTTTTAAGAACAAAAGTAAGAACAATTGAAGAAAGGTTTTGTGAATGAGGCCCGCTGTGAGGCCCAAGTGTGTATGGAAATGAGTCATAGCGTGTGTCTGCTCAACAGGCTACATGCAGGGGCAGACTGAGGTGAAGCCGGTGGAAAACTGGGAGGAGCAGTATGAGCCCCAGCTCTCACCCACAACGCTTCCCGGGGAGGCCCCTGTGGCCCCTGAGGGCCCTCGGTACGGCTCACGCTGCCGCTGGGCCCCGGCCTCTGACCTGGACCGACAGAGCCTGCGGTTCCCCAGCGGGGCGGACCTGCAGCTGCACACCGTGCCCCCCGGCCTACTCCCCAGAGTCCCCGTCTTCTTCATCTGCACCGCGTGCGGCAAGGTGTTCTGGGATGGGTCCCACTTTGAGCGCGTGCTCAACCAGTTCCAAGATGTGCTGCACATTGGTGAGGACGCCCTGACTTCCCAATGAAGGCCCCCAGATGATCTAGCAGGGGGGGAGTCTGGGTCCTGGTACCATCAGGGCTCTGACGGGAAAGTTTTGGGTTTCAGTTCTGGGTGGGACACTCGTACTGCGTGTTTGAGCCAGGTGCTTAACCTGAATGGGACCCTTATCAATAACAAGGATCTCCTGCTGACACACTTCCAGAATGGAAGTCACATTAGCCATACTGTCATTGTGTGAGTGTTAATGAGCGAGCTGTGAGAGCATGCCCAGTTTAACTTTGCGAGGAAGGTTTCAGCCACATGTACTGGAGGTTGTTTGTTCCTGGACTTTTTTGTTTTTTATGCAGAAATGAGGGCATCATCTTGAAATGATATTTTCCTTTTTATCCTTTTTTAGTAATGTTTAAAATGTAACTTTTTTTTTTTTACAAAAGTAATAAATGGTTATTAAAGATTATTGGAACGTGGCTCATTTTTGACACAGTACTGCTTGAGCTATCTACTTCCTGCCTCCAAATGATTTGTGTATATCAAAACTTTCTCCCCTTGCCAAAGGCTTGCCCCTTAGCAGTAGTGGTCTTAATTGCGGCTCAGATTAGTCATTAGTTGGAGCCACAGTTTGTGTTAGCTATTCATGACCTCTTGCCCCGGGTATTGGTTGTTGAAAGACATTGGTAATACCCTTAGGTCAATGGATCTCCTCTGTCAGGCACGACTACCATTTCCCAAGAGACTGTTGAGTGTGTGTGTGTGTGTGTATGTTTTTGTGCACATGTGTGTGTGTCTTTTCGGGAACTAGATTTATAATTTGAAAAAAATGTTATTTTGATTGATTCCATTGAATCATTCAGGAAGAATATTGTTTTCCACATTTTAAAATTGTAATAGAAATGTTTACACAACTGGTAGTTTTAGTATAGTGCAACAGAGAAAAGAGGATGAGAGATATAAAGACATATCCCAGATAGCCTCTTGTCAAACCTTTTTGAAAATCATATTTTCTTCCGTCTTTTCGGTCTTTGTTTATCTTCATCAATGGAGGGTGTGATTAATTTTTGCGGGCACAGAAAGAGAAATGGCTGTTCCTCTCTGTTGCATGCTCTGCGAGGCAAAACGTCGCCATGCAAGCTTAAAGGCACATCTTTCCACCCAGCACCTAAAGTTCAGCCACCTGCAATCTGATCCCTGCTCTTGTGTTACCGTCTCCGATTGCCCCCCGTGTTGGCCATTTTGTTTCTCTGGAACTTTCATTTGCACACCAGGCATGCAGTTCACATTCAGATTTATAAACGTTAAGCTCATAGCGCATGTGGGTCTGGCAATACGTGTTGTTAAATGGCATAATTATGAATCGAGTCTTTACACTGCTTTCCTCTTCAGTAAAACAGATGATAATTCCAAACAGGGTTTACAAGAGCTGAAGGGTTAAGCAGCAGGGTTGAAGTGTAATCTTGTGGCTTTCACTGTTGTTACTGCAGTTTATTTTAAGGGAGTTCAAGGAGAGAACCCAATTCTTGGAGCAGATACAAATATTTCAGATCTCCCTCTTAGTTTTGGAATATTAATAACTGAAGCCTTCACAGCAGAGCATTTTACCAACTTGTATTCATAAATGTTAATTGTGCATAACTAATGTATGTAGGCTACATTAAAAAAATCTACTAAAAAATAAATAACATTTATATATATATAATAAATATATATATATATATATATATATATATATATATATATTACAATTTGTAAGATCTTAAAACATCTTTATTTTTCTTTCATTGTGTGCTCAACGCGCTCGGCATTTAGAGACGGCATTCCACTCTGCGAATCCTTTAGGCAGTTGAAATGCAGGAATCTCCAATGTACAATGCCCGAGACATGAGATACCTTAGGTACTTAAAGCCCTTGCATGAACCTAATTTGTAGGATATATGGACGACTAGAAAGTCCGTTACATTAAAAACAACACAGATGACGCAAAATCGTCCCAATTAAAAAACATTATTTTCATTAAAAACATTAAAAGATCCATCCTGTCGCTCTGCATTTTTAAATAAAAGACTTCTTGGTTGTTTTGATTTGTTTGTGTGGCCTATAAAATGATGCGCTGTGAATAATATCATATAATCGGACTGGAAGTCCTCGTCTGGACGCAGTACTTCGCTCAAGTTTATAGGCTAACTGCATTGGATTTTTTGCTGCACCATGTTATTTGATCTCACTCTTGCTGTGCTGGGAAGAAAAGCTCGCCTCTTTCCCACGCTCCTTAAACACGTGGTAATGAATTGGATTCTGAAATCCCGCCTTCTCTATTGAAACGTCACGCTCGCTCCACAGAATCCCCAACCCTAGACTCGAGGGCTCCGCCTTTCCCGTTCGCTCAAGGGTTTGGCTCAGGCGCCAAAATGCCTATCTTCAGACTTGCATGGTATTGTTAGAGGTTGCAATTGACGCTTTGTTGACGTTGTTTCTGTCTGTTATCGTTTTTCACGCACAACGCATGACATTTTTTATTTTATATCTATAGTTATTTTCTTATTCGTAGTTCATAGGAAACATCGGAGGGATTTTTAAAACATGTTAGTAAAATTAAGAACTTTCCCACGCATCTGAGGACAAAAGTTAGACTATCGTACTATGCAAACAACCAGGTACCGTATCCGGCTTCAAATGTCAGTCTGGTTCAAACAGTAGTCTACTTTGTCTGCATGTGTTCTCAAGAGCAGAGAACTTACATTTGAAAGCATTGTGCTGATCTAACATGGAAAAACTTCTCACACAAATGTTTCCTCTTCTTATAGGTAAAACAGTCCATATCCTTTGTAAATAATTAACATCTGTACCTGCAAGCAGCTGTTTCATGAATATTTAAACTTCAAGATAGTGTGTCCTTTTTAAATTAAGATGTAGTTTTCCAACATATATTAATTTATTAAACAACATTGACTTGATTCCACAATAACTTGATGGATGTCATATAATAACTGGAACGAAACCAGCCAAGTTTTTTTATTTTATTTATTATTATTATTATTATTATTATTATTATTATTATTATTATTGCATTACGGTCTGAATGTTTCATAATTCCAAATACCCTCATGCATAAGTTTCTATACTAAAGTCATTATTCTAAACAAAATATAAAACATACATCTGAATACACCAGAACAAATTCCTTTCACATTATAATTAGTAAAGATGCAATAAATTAAAATGCCTTTTAGCAATCAGTGATATTTATAAGAATGAACAGACTTAAAACAGCAACTGACTTCCAGAAATGTGCTTATTTCGATGTCAGAGTGTAAGCCTGTGTTCAAGGTGGAGCGCATGCAATGTCTCTCCCAGGTATCATACATATGCCAAATCATGACTCATAAGATACCAGATTTTTTTGTCAGATCCTCTGTTGAATCTCCTTGGCATGATTTTATTCATTTAGGGTCACTGTTCACATGGTGTCTCCTAAATAAATAAGCCTTTCCGACACCTCAAAGGTGTTGTCAGTTTTCCCATGCACCATTTTCAAGAAGAGATTGCAGTTGTTGAGGATTGTGGTATCTGCACCTGAGAGAGTAGCTACCCAAAGTAGCTTGCTGTCACTATGTATAATTGATCTCAACAACTGCTTCAGAACATGAATATACAACGCATGAAGAGCTGTAAAGCTGCCCTAAGATACACACCTTTATGCTACTTTCATGCCTGACACAGTGAATGCAACGGAATGTAAAGATTCTGTTCTCACCCAGCAGCTGCAGAGCCTTTTTTTTCTTTTTAAATCAGCCCACTAATACCCTACAGTATGAATTTAGGCTTCCCTTCTCAATTCACGGGAGCTTATAAATAGGCAATTCAATGACAATTTACACATAATAAAAAAACCACTAGAAGAACGTTTTTATTTAGAAAATAAATGACACACAAAGCTGACCTTATGATAAAAATTTCAGTACATACAAATCAGAAGGAAGTCACATTTGGCCACATTTGGTGTCCTTTTCTTCCAACATGCACAACTAGCAACGGCTAAATATTCCCTATGGGTCCTGCAACTTAATCTGTATCCAGTCAATATATTAATGGCAATGATGCAGTCTAGACATTTGATGTGCTAAGGCACGCAGTCAAGAATGTACGAGAGGTTTATTATAACCACTGGCTGTCCACATATATTTTCAGTATGGTGTGTGAATTGTTGACACCATGAAACCATATTGGCTAGAAAGTCATGGGAGAGTTGTATTGACACATTTCAGTCTGGAGTTTCGGAGCCGACAAACAAATGGAGCAAAAGCTCAGTAAATCTTTTGTGGGTTTCCACGCCAAACTGCGGCATGTGAGCAAGTGGAGAACAGAGCAGAGTCACAGGCGTCCGGTTCCCACGGTGCTGCGCGCTGCGTGCCATTCTATGTGCCGCGCGCACCTCTTTCATTCACAGGAAGTTGCACCGGCTTTGTCATTTGAAGTGCCGCTTCTTGTCACTTAAAACAACAGGAATATCCGCCCTAAATAGTCAAATACACCGTCTGAATAGGGGAAAGGTGTTTTATTTTAGTATAAACCGACAATAAATCAGATAGGTGCGCTATTTCAGTTGCTTTGTAGTAATCAAAGTAGCCTCTACTGGGTGTGTGTGGTGGCAGTGGAGAGGGGTTACACATCACTGGATAGACAATTTCGGATTGCCATTCATTTTTTCGCAGTTGTGCATTATGCATTTTTACCAGACGTGTATCCTGCAAACAACAGCGTAACGGTAGAATTATTGCGCAGGAGCAAGGGTCTGTCGCCCTGATTCATTATGCTAATATACAGCGGGTAGCTATTATTAAAAATACTCACAGCATGCGTACAGATAACCTTTACCGTTCTGCAAGCATGTACTTTATATGATGCTTACAGAACCTTTACAGTGACAACATATAGGCCCTACGAGGTTATATGGGATTGAAGATAGCATTTAGCTTTTGAGGGTTTATAACCTACACAGCTGTGAGTAGGCTAATAAGGATCCTATATATAAACTCATCCTGGTCTCTATTTACGAATCCATACGCAGGAGACATGTTAAAAAGTAAAGCAGAACTTGCGGAAGGAAAATCAGATTTAAACGAATTGCATTGTAATATTAGCATTTTAAATGCCACTGTTTAAGTATGCTGTCCATTTCTACATTGTCGCTACTTAAGACTACCCTTAATCACTTCAACAATATAACAGAACCAGTCTGAGAACAGCGTCGAGAGTTTATGAAAATACTTCATGTTAGCACATAGGCCTGAATACTTTCCGAGTGTCATAGCAGTTTCAGATGATCGTTCATTTCCTCCGAACATCTGCAACAACGACTCCGCTTTAAATTACGTATTTGGCACCCAGTTCATTATAGTCACCAAATAACTTGTAATATAAATGCGCGGTGCTGTCCGTCACACGTGTTTAATAATCAAGCTTGATGTTCAAATGCACAGAGGTCTGTATGTAACCGACAAACATTATATTCTGTAGAGTAGAATGAAATGCAATGTCAAAATCAATGTTTCCTTAAGTTTCGTGAAGCTGTCAGAGGTTCGAGTTACAGTCATTCTGCAGTTCCTTTATTATGGACCTTCTAATGACTAGCTACCCCACTCGTTTACTTTTTATCGCCGCTTTTTGGGGATGTAATGTCTGTCTTCTGGGTGGGAAGGAGAGCGTGACCAACATCAACGATTTTTTATTACTTCGGGAGGTTTGGTGCGCAAAACACGCCTTCTCTACAGTTTCAGGGTCCTGGACCCTCCCTAAACGAATCCGGCAGCCTATTACCTACCTCGGTCTCCGCCCCTGTCACAGGAGTTCGTTTTTATCGTGTTTCATTGTTATGCAAATATAGGACACGTAAAATAGCCCCCTCGCGCGCGCTCGGAGGCAGAGACTGACTGGGACCGCAGGAGGAACAGGCAAAGCAAAGGGGAACGCAGAGGATTCCAAAGTACGTCGCCACAACCCGTCCAAGTGTACAGGCAAGAAATGTTAATCTAATTAAGTCAGTTCTTATAATTTAATGTAGAGAATAAATATCTGTCAACGTTTTATAACGCCTTGAAGTGCCGTAATACCTTTGTTTAACATCCAATCTGTCTATCCTGTGTCCCACAGTCACCCCTTGCTAGACAACGCGGCGGCTCCAGGGGAATCTAGGTGGGGACGTCTGAAGCGCAGTCATAGGGCATATATCACAAGAAGACCCTGACCGACCCCATCGGCCTGTTGACCGACATCTTTTGGAGATATTCACTTTGAATTATTCTCGCTCACGTTTTAAGAAACGCTAGTTCTGTTGCTTAACAACTGCAATAACACTGGTGCTGCTACTACATCGGAGGAAGCGGAAGGGGAGACTACGTATAACATTTTATTTGGATTTCTTTTAAAAGTACCTTTAAAAAGACATTTTTGTGTTAAAACATTTTGTAGGGGCTTGGATTTCTCAGCCATTGACAATATTTTGCACACCGAGTGTGTACATTTCTCTGTCCTTTTTGGGATATACCTGTCTTGTTTCTCATAACTCCCATTGCAAATCAGAGTTCTTTGACTGATAGTAATCAGTAATTCGGCATTTCAGGACTTTCCACGTCAAGAGAAAAACACTCAAAGGCAAATCTCACCGCGAAAGACGGGGTCGCGTTCTGAATCCATTTACACCATGAGCCAGGCGGAGATATCTACTTGTTCTGCACCACAGAGAGTATTCCAAGAAGCAGTGAAGAATGGCAACACAAAGGAACTCCACTCTCTTCTGCAGAACATGACAAACTGCGAGTTCAACGTCAACTCCTTCGGGCCCGAGGGACAGACGGCGCTGCATCAGTCAGTCATTGACGGTAATCTCGAACTTGTCAAATTGCTGGTGAAATTCGGTGCCGATATTCGTCTGGCCAACAGGGAAGGGTGGAGCGCCCTGCATATTGCGGCATTTGGAGGACATCAAGACATAGTCCTATACCTCATCACCAAGGCAAAGTACTCCTCTGGCGCACGGTGAGCCGTTTTTTCGCTGTCAGGTAAACACGGAGAACCAGGCTCTTGTAAACCTGCGTTTCAATTTACCTAGCTGTGCCAAAATAGACGGCTACATCCCGTTTCTTTAAAGCCAAATGGGGTCTGTGCTACTCGTGAGGTGAAACACCGCATGGTTCTGTCTGCTTTCAGCACAAATCTTGATAAAAATGAACGCCCTGCTGTTGCGTTGGTACTTAAGCATTTTCTTGAATGTGTAAATAGTTAGACCTAGACGGATAAACATGTTGGTGTTCGCACCCGAGGCTAGACCTCTTATTGCCGCTGTTAAAATGAAACGCTTCTTTATCGGGCTTCGTATGAAGTGTTCACCTGTAGCTAGTGCTCACTTGTTTGGCCTTTTAAATTATTTGTGTTTGAATAAAGATGGCACTTGATGCTATAGCTGCATGCTGGAAAATCTGAAAGGGAAGAGGTGAACACGGGAATGAAGTCCATCAATCTGGCTAAATGCTGTTTTTAACATTTGGGTTTATCAATTAGGCTAACTGATTTGGGTTTTTTTTTTTTTTTTCAAAAAGCGGCGCTACGCTGCCCCGTTTATATTTTAATGGATTCATAATTATAACAACTGCCTAAAAGTTCTGAAGTACTGTACAAAATAGCTTTACTTTGTTTCTTTGTAAAAGTAGATGAATGCGCTCTGCCTTCACCAAGCAGACGACTGGCAAAAGCTTCAGGCCAGTAAGACCAGAGTCAATGGTTAATGTGTTTTACCGCTGCTTTCGCTTTGTATCAAAACGTCAGGAAAGTCGCATTTGGAATATACCTTATAATCTCCTTTCAGTATTTTATTAACGCCCTGGTCATTACTGTGAATGCAGGCTAGGTTTTATTTATGAAGGTACATTGAGAAGATGCATTTAAATTATGTTGTGGTTCTTAACAAATTTGTAGGATAAAATGTTTAGGGTGACTTGATGTCTAAGCTGCTTCGGTCTCTTTAATATTTACGATCCCTTGAGGAGATCCCACATCACGCCTAAATTTGTATCTAACCACCTTTTCAAAATATATTTTTCTTGAGAACACTCCTCTAGCCTATTTTATATTTGGTTTTCTTTGCCAGCTACCTCGACTGTATAGTATTCAAGGGTATTAGACTTGTTCACATGGTTATTGCAAGATTTCAGCTTTTGGAGATACTTCAGGATTCATTTGAAGAATGTCTGAGTCGATGGAGACATCTGATATTAACCCGTTCGACGCTTGCTACATTATCTTTTGAAGTGAAAAGGAAAGGAAAAAGAGCATGTGGTAGCGTGGACATTATGTTCAATTAAACTGTAATGTTGGAATTTTATTAAATAGAATTGATTTCGTTTAATAAAATGATATGTTAACAACGAGTAGGTTTATCACTAACATCCCCACCCACAACTTCAGAACGAGCTTTCGGTCATCAGTCGGAATTTATTTCCCACAATACAACCAAACATTTTTCTGTCGAGCAAGCTAAACATCGTTTATTTATGTTTTTCTTCTAAAGGCATGGTAAAAGAATTGCAAATAATAGTTTAGCAGCTGAACGCATGTGTTATCGTTCCATTTTCTTTCCATTTGATCTTTAATGTTGATTTAGCTTCAAAAATAGAATTTAATGCATGACTTAAAAATGCAGGGAGCTTTGTTGCACAAAAGCGAAGCCTTTAACGCCCCCTAGTGCCTGTTTTGGTAACTGCAGGAGCTGAGGCTAACGAATAGTTACTACTGAGCAGGACTTTGAACTTTTTATTGTTACTGTATTACTATGAATATTGTCATTAATTCTACATGACTATAGCAGGAAAATCGACAGACACAAACTGCCTGCTGCATTTTGAAAGTCATGGCACCCTAATGTTCGTTTCAATGCTGCTTATATATAACTTTGTTTTTATTTTAAATTCAAAGGCCAACAGTGAGAATGATAATAGAATTACATCAGAGATATTTGATGAAAAGCCCAGTATGTATTGTTGTATGTGTGTGGGTGTGTGTGCATGTATGTGTTTCTGTGTTGCATGCATTTGTTGTGTCATATTTTAGACGTACTCTGTGTCACCCCTGCTCCTAATGTGGCCTTGTGTGGCTGGGCATTGCCGAAAGTGAGACCAGGGATTGTGGACTGTCCGTGTACCTGGAAAAACAAAAGCGATTAACATTGAGGACCAGATTGGTATAAACATTTTTTAAAATATGCATCGCTTGTCTTAAACTTGAGATCTTTTTTTTTTTTTTTTTTTAAATATTGCACTGATAACTGTTGTTAATGGTTGGTTTCATACCAACATTTATTTTTTTTCTAAATAGAAAAAAGAACACAACAAAATACTATTGTATAAAAAGCTCCAGGTTATATTGTCTTTTTCGTGTGTTACTTTGTAAAACGTAATGTTTGCAAAGACGTTTGTATCTCTGTGATTGGGTGTATGTATATCTATATATATGAATATATATAAAAGCTGAGAAAAATCTTGGAGCACTTTCTTTTCTGAAGTGCAGTCCTCCTGTTGTAATAAAAGGGGAACAATACATTTGATGGTAAAATCATTGTATCAAAAATTGCACGATGCATAGTTATTTCGCTTGACCGTGTCATAACATTTATGGCACACAAGTAAAATGACTAAATAGGTTTAAATGAATGAAAAGTGCTGAAATTGTTTTTGGACCAAGTTCTGTTTGCTTTGCTTTTTTTTTTTGCAAACAAAAGGTTGAGTTTCATGAGTGATGTGGATGTTCCATCGTGTTGATTTGATTTTTCTTTTTCTTTTTTTTTTGTTGTTTTGTTTGTTTCTATTTTTTGAATGTTGTAACACTGTGATCATGTGTGGAGAGGGACCGTGTGCTGTAATTTTGTACGTTTGTGTACAAGCCAGTAAAGAAATCATTAAACTTTCTCAATTGTGTTGTGACTGTGTTGTGCACCTTGCCCCTCTCTACCCTTGCTCTGAAATAATGGCCCAGGATGGCGGGAAGGAGGGGGAGGCTGGGAGGGAGGGGGGAGGCTGGGAGGGAGGGGGGGTGGAGGGTTCCTTACAGAGCCAGTCTGTCCTCGGTCTATTCTCTCACTTCCTTTTGTAACTCCTGTGACCTTTTCACATGCTGGATAAAAGAGCCCAGAGAATGCTGGGTAGTGTGTTTCACTGGAGGATTCCCTCTCCATACAGGTTTTATATTACTCTTTACACAAGGCGAGGCTGCTGCTGCTGCTGCTGCTGCATGCTCTGGTTCCACCTTCTTTATGTTTCACTCAAATCCCTGGCCTGTTAGAGTTCTGTCCTCAGCTCTCAGCGCTCTCAGAGTCTGTGTCTTCAAACACACCTGTACGTTCACTGCAAACACCATCTCCACTGTCCACTGCACTGTGTGTGTGTGTGTGAGCGCGCATGGATTAAACATGGACATCTTGTAATAATGTGACCCTCCACCAAAATCTAAGTTTAACATAATCTTCAGTGACCTGAGTCTTTTACTATGTACTGTACACTAATGAAGGGGTGCCCTATGATGGCATGATTGTCATGTCTTTTATTTTACTGCATAGCCATTCAAAATGGACTGCTTCTGGTGCTCATTGCATTTCCAAATACACTTTATTTAAACAAAATTTGCAAGTAAATGTGACTACTTTAAAAATGCAAGGTTTATCCTTAATATATGGCTTCAAGTCACTTGTGGGATAATTGTCTGATAAATAGTATACTGGGTATCATAAATATTGCTCTGTAGCGCTAGAGAACAATTGTCACATATTTAAGCACAAACCCTAGGGTAACATAAGGGTCTTTGTGAAATTGACCCTTTAAAGGTTCATTAATAAATGCTTCTGTATGTTTAAACAGACTCTTTCTCTGGGGTCTATTTTCTCATGAAATAATCCAGGTGGCTTTTGGGTAATCCTGCACCAAATGGCTAAAATAGTTAAATGACTCAATTGATCAATTCTGAACCCAGAACTGCCCTGGAAATGAAGCTATAAAGTGGTGCTAAGTTTAACTTTCAATGTCAAGAAAAAACGTGTATGTCCATTCCTCTGGTTTTCAAACATACAAAGTTCCTGTATAGCTCTATGTATCATCAGTTTCATAGCTCAACAACTAATAAAGTTGGTTCAGAACCACACCTGACTAAATCATAATGTTATGTTGGTAAAAAAGAAGCCTTTCTTGTTCTGCTGTTCATACAAGTTTCATTATTTGGAATATTGAAAAGGTTTTGTGTGCAAAATATATTTTTAAATATATGTATGTATATATGTATATATGTATGTACACATATTTGTACACTTGTATATACAATGCAAACCCATATGCACACCATATATGCTACATGATAGACCTTGCACCATATTTTAAATGTTATTTTGAAGGAAAGATAAAGCTTTGCCAAGGTTTTACATATGAGGGACATTACGTCCTGTTGACCAGAACAGCCCTGCCACATCTCTCGCTCTCTCTTTCTCTGTTGCTCTCTCACTTCTGCAGGATGTTTTTGTTGAGTTGGATTTCCATTGTCCAGTGGCGGAGTTGGCTGCAGTCCCAGAGCTGCAACAGAGAGGCCCCCTAATAGATTCTTCATGTGCCTGCTGCAGATTAGAGCAGGAATTTGGAAATTATTTTAGCAGAGTCCAACAAAAAGCAGGGAGACAGCTGAGGCTGGGTCTGCAAAGTAAAAACGCAGGATTTGCTGTCTTTCTGCGCATTTGTGTGTGTGTGTGTGTGTGTGTGTGGGCACTCTGTCTGCAGCCTACCTGTAGGGCTGTACTTGTGTGGGTCACGTTCATTCTTTTTGTTTTTCAGGGTGGGGTCAGGGTGCAAGTTTCTCAATGCGCAAGTCTAGGAACAGCTATGGAGAACTCCTGGCCCCAACAGAAAACTCCAAAACCCAGCAAATGCTGGGACAGTGTTATATCAGCACTGACATGAACAGTGCATTCACAACCCATTGCACATCATCTAATAAGGTTTCAAGTTACAAGCCTTTTTTTAAAGGGTTTTCTTTTGCCTCTACTAGCACCAACAGACATGTGCAGCCATTTTGGATGTGAAAACAGCACATTCTTAGGAGTTGAACTCATCCAGCTGGGCCACTGACAGGGGGACGCGGAGGAGCAAAGAGGGGATCATGTAACTGCACTCCCTCAACTTTCAGGGGAAGGAAGACACATTTTCCCCATGTTAAACCTGCCACCTTCAAAAGAAAGAGACACCACTGCAATAAAGAAAAATGAAGTGTGAAAAAAGGAAATAATTATGTACTTGACCCAATAAATTCTTTTCCCACATTCCCAGACATGGCAGATTAAATCCAGAGGCTCCAGTGGGATGTGCTGGAACGTCTGGAGTTGTCTTCCCACACAAGATGAATCAGAGAGGGAAATGCTGCAGAGAGCATTTATTTGTGTCTTTGGGTATATTTGCTAATATTTTCAGTATTTTGTTTTTGATGCATTTATGTTTTATAGATTTACCAATAACATGGATCCTTGAAAAGTAAGTCAAGAGATTTCCTGGGCATCTCAACATTTTTGGAACGACTGAATGAACACAGCAAATACAGAGTAGTATGGTAAACACAGTGGAGAGTGTACGGATTGGGACTGAATGATACAGTAACCAGGGTGCTCACTATCTACCATCACTATCACTATTTGAACTCCTGAGTTTCTCCAGGCCAACCGATAAATGAAATAAGAAGAAATGTGGCCCGGGTCTGATGGCTGGTCACCTTTTCTCGAGACACATCAGGTCAGACAGACACAAATACACCTCCGCCCACCAGACCAGAGTAAAACAGTGCGGGGAATGGGAGGTGGGACAAGGATGGAGTAAATCAGAGTGAAGTCATGGTGTGCACAATTGCAACAAAATTGATTTTAAAAATGAAGGCCTGTTTATACTCATTTCATAATGTTGCGGATGATGGACTGAATCTGTGACCAAAGCTTTTGTCATCAGAAAGAAGACGGACGGACACTGAATAGTTTCAGCTGTGCTTCAGTTTCCTAATCTGAATCTAATCTGATTTGCTGCTCTTTGGTTAAGTGATTGGCAGGTCCGCGGTGTTCAGTCCTGATCAGGTGTTCGTGTTGTGGAGCCGCAGTTTGGAGTCCTGAATCACTGAATCACCTGTTGCGAGTCTTTGGGCTGCTGGAGGAGAAGCGAATCTCAGACCGTGGTGAGCGCATCTCTCTGGGGCTGAGGACGGACACAGCGGCTGCACGGTTACCCCCGAAGCCTGCGCACAGAGAGGGAGAGAGGGAGAGGGAGAGGGAGACAGGTGGCCAGGCCGGTCCTTGCTTGCCCTCAGTTCCTTTTAACTTTCTTTCATTCTTTCACTCCATTCTGCTCTCCCCGGCACACAGTGACAAGCCGGCCCATTCACTCCCTCATTCTTCTCTCTCCTCCTCTTTTGTCCCGGCCGCTGAGCCCTGTTCAGCTCTATTCATGTCCCAGACGGCCCGCCATTGACTGGACCCCCCAACCCCCAGCGCCCCCCTCCCCCCGACTCCCCATTCTGTTGGGTCCCCACCCCACACTCAGCAGCTGCTATGCTAATGAGCCAAGGAACCGGCGAGGGTGGAAGAGAGGCAGGCAGCGCTACAACACAGAGGGACGGGGGGACGGGGGTCCCACTCTTCCACTTCAATAAAATGTTGGAGGCCCATAGCAGCAGGACCTGTTACACAAAAGGAGAAGCAGCCCCCCCTCCCTCCTCCCCATTCTCATTCAAATCTGATTTATACCCAGCCTTACAGGGGAGAGCCATCACAGCAGTGTGTAAAGTAACCTGCTCCTGCCCTCAAGCCCAGTGCTCAGTACAGACCAGCCTGTGTATGTGCCTATGTGTGTGTGTGCGTATGTGTGTGTGTGTGTGTGCCTATGCGTGTGTGTGCTCATTCCTCTGTTTGAAACGACACCATCTCCATACCATTACACAGCCTAGCAACTGACACCTGTCAGCGACACACCTTCTCCCCTTCCCATTCACACACACACACAAACACAATCCACCACATTCACATTTACACACACACACACACACACATACACAAACACAATCCACCACATTTACACACACACACACACACAAACACAATCCATCACATTTACACACATACACACAACTTGCGCATGCACACACACACAAAATCTGCCGCATTCACGCTCTCACACACACATATATACACACACACTCCCTCTCTATATTCTACGAAATGCGCTGCTTAATCAAGAGACGATCTGCATTTCTCATGTCGATCAAACACTTTATTTCTGCCCTGTGCCTATGTTACTGAGACATCTGGAAGACAGAAGAATGGACTTTACTCGCAATGAAAGAAAAAGAGACTGCAAGGAGAAAAAAGGGGGAGGGGGATAAACAACAAAAAGGATGGAGAAAAGAGAACCATAAACAAACAAAGGGCCTGAGCGGGCTGGGGGTGCTGAGTAGTGGTGGTTGTTTGGGGGAGGTGGGGGGGTGGCAGCTGGGAGGGCCCCTGGGTTATTTACCCGGTGTCTCTGTACTGCGTGACCTGATGCCCTGCGGGGCGGGGCAGCCCATGTGACATCTGCCTGCCTGCACACAGAGGGCAAGAGAAGGGCCATATGGAGCGTCCGACCCCGCCCCCAGCCACATCGCTGCACTGTCCTGCTGCCCAGCCCCTTTGTCCCGCCCGGGTGCGCGTCCCTGTTTCGGTTTGGGGAATCATTCCTGTACAGGAGGGCGTGTGTGCGTGTGTGTGTGCGCATAGAAGGAGAGGGGGAATCACAGCATCTGAGACACAGTGATGCAACAGGCTGCAGGGTCATGACATCAGATACTGGGTCTTCTGCTGCGTGTGCTAGCGAGAGAGAGAGAGAGAGAGAGAGAGAGAGAAAGAGAATGAGTGATTGAGATAGAGGAAGAAATGTGAATGTGGCAGGGCTGATGATGATGATAATAATAATAATAATAATAATAATAATAATAATAATAATAATAATAACAAAAGTGTAGTTTAATGGGTACGGAGCTAGGCTTGTAACCTAAAAGTCACAGGTTTAATTCCCAGATGGAGCACTGCGGTTGTACCCTTGAGCAAGTCACTTAACCTGCATTGCTTCAGTATATATCCAGCTGTATTAATGAATGCAATGTACATGCTACGTAAAAAGTTGTGTAAGTCACTCTGGATATGAGCGTCTGCTAAATGCCTGTAATGTAATGTAATGTAATGTAGCCACAGCAGAACACATAACAGAGAGGAAACTGTATGTGAACAAATCACCTTGAAATGCTCCAAATTAAAAAAGCCAAATGTTAGCAGTTCAATTCCTGGCAGGCTGTCTTCTCCAGACCGACTTACACAGCTTATATTTTTTAACAACCCATTTACACTGCTAGGTATTTGCTGAAGCAATTGAGGTTAAGTACCTAGCTCAAGGGTATAACGGCAGTACCCCACCTGGCAACCAAACCTACAACCTCGGAGCTGCAAGCTCAGTTCAGTAACCAACACGCTACCCTGCCACCCAGTTTGTGTTCCAGCTTGCCAACTTACATTCATCAAGGCATGATTTGTCAGGCAATGCATCATAGTTATTTAATTTATGTCATTCTTTTCTTGTTTTGTACATGCTTTGGCAGCACTGCCCTGATTGTACTGAGAAATAAAGCACTGTTGAATCTAATTAAAGTGAGATGTCGGGTTATTTTGACAACAGGAATTCATGTCCATTATATGCAATATGTACGCACACATACACACACAGGCACGCGCGCACACACACACACACACACACACACACACACACGTGCACACACACACACACACACACACACACACGTGCACACACACACACACACACACACACACGTGCGGTGTTGCACTAAACCTCATATTCCAAAAGTGTCAGACCTCTATCTGACCTCAGTTCCCTGCTTGTGTGGAAACTTCTCTGTGGACCACTGTTACTCAACCCATTCCAGTGTGTATGCGGAGGTGTGTCAATATTTCACCTCAGCAGTGCTTACAGGAAGGTCAGGAGGTTAGCACACATTATAAGTATAGTGAAAGTCATTCATTTCTATGCTCTTTCATGCAGTATAATTCTCTTTAGGAAAAAAAGAGATAAATACCATGGAACTGCTCTTCGCTTAATTTTCTGAAGATAAAAATCTTAGAATTTATTATTTCTGTCTTGGAATTATGCAACAAGTGTTATCCATTCTTCTTCTGCTTATTATTATTATTAATATTATTATTATTATTATTAGTAGTAGTAGTAGTATTAGCCACACATTGTAATTCCTGGTGGAACTTTGTAGTTGTACCATTGTGAGGTTAAGTTTCATCAGCTGCCCCAGAAACAATCTGTGTAAGTAGGTTAATACTTGGAATGAAGAATGTCAGTGAATTGTACTGTGCAGCCATTTTTTTTTGCCACTTAAATAAAGAAATATGAAAAACAGCCGAGCAAAATCATCAACTTTGATTGTCCTGTTCGTAGTTTTTAATACCTGCATTAATCTTCCCAACAGCTTAAAAGCAGATATATGAAAGCATATTTAGTGAACTCAGATAATATTTCACGGAACTTATAATTCAAATGACTTTGACAAAGTTAATCAGATATGCATATCTGTTGTAGGCTACAGGTACACCATAATTCCGTTGCTAGGAAAGTTGATTAGTGATCCAGACATCACCAAACGCCAGTGTGATCTGTACACTTCGTAGGCCCACAATTAGACATGTGTGTGTACTCTTCATGTGTCTGTTTGTTTCCCTTGTGTCTG
This sequence comes from Anguilla anguilla, assembly GCF_013347855.1. Classification (NCBI taxonomy): domain Eukaryota; kingdom Metazoa; phylum Chordata; class Actinopteri; order Anguilliformes; family Anguillidae; genus Anguilla; species Anguilla anguilla. The sequence continues at coordinate 18,751,353 of NC_049214.1, read as the reverse complement.
CATATGTGCGGGTACATATGCATGTCTGTGTGTAAGTCCGTGTATATGCATATGAGTGTGTGCACAGGCATGTGTGTGTGTGTGTGCGTGTGTATGCGTGCATGCATGTGTGTGTGTGTGTGTGTATGTGTGTGTGTTTGTGTGCATGTGTGTGTGTGTGGGTGTGTGTGTGTGCGTGTGTGCGTGTGTGTTGGAAAGTAATTACAGAGAATAAAGGCCCAGTTGTACAGAGTGGAACTCTGGGTTTGAAGTGAGAGGGGAGCTGCTTTTCTGTTTGGCTGGGCACACTGAATGGGTCTATTCAGCTGCCCCTCACTGCATGCTTTCATTCTCTCTATTGTCATCCCCCTCCCCCTATCTCCCCCTCTCCCCTCTCCCCCTTCCCTCTCCCTGCCTCTCTGTGTCCTGTGTGCTGGGAGGAGCTTTGGGTGGGGTACTGGAATGGGGGGCAAGCCTAAAGGGGAAGTGTGAGGGGGAGTTGCGGGTGAAAATGGAAGCTGGGGGGAGGGGTGGAAAAGAAGAATGAAGGAGTAATGGGGGTGACAGCAGGCCACAGGTTTCCAACTCGCCCCCCCTCCCTTTTACTTTCTCCACTTTCCTGTGTAAATGTACTTTTTTAAAAACTCAGACTAAACAATATTAACCCCCCTCATGGGA